>NC_081419.1:95306226-95378228 GCF_949786415.1 Peromyscus eremicus | reverse complement strand
GGCTACCCATGCCCAGCAATGGGACCCATCGCGGAACCATCGGCACACACCCACACCAAGTCCTCCTCTCATGACTCAAAGTCCACTGCAGCCTAGGAGGGTTGTTTCCCAGAAGAAGAAAGGGATGTAGGCTAAGGCCCCGTACAGAAACTGGGAAAA
The DNA here is from genome assembly GCF_949786415.1 of Peromyscus eremicus. NCBI lineage: Eukaryota > Metazoa > Chordata > Mammalia > Rodentia > Cricetidae > Peromyscus > Peromyscus eremicus. The sequence goes on along the minus strand of NC_081419.1, from coordinate 95,378,069 downwards.
CTCAATTTCTTCAGAGGCTCTTCCAAGAAAGGCTCAGCAGCTCTTACGTTTCTCACCCTTCAATATGCAGGATAATTTTGGGGTTCGAATTTTAATTTTCCATAGATGTGTATTATTTTGAAAGTATCCAAATAAAAATAATTTATTTTCCTATACTGATTATTGCAGCAGATGGGACACTCGCTGAAGATGTGACAGAGAGCTATTGTCCTCTGTACCCTGCAGCTCTCACACTGGTACCACCACTGGGTCCCGGGAGACCCAGCCAGGCAGGACAGGGCTGTGGACAACCAGGATGGTTGAGGTCTACTTGCCAGACAGGTTTAGCAAATCGAACCCTGTGCAGAACAATTAAATAGAAAATTGCTTCTTACAATGGTCTGAGTTGGATTTTCTTTTCCTTTTGTTTTTTCAAATCTGAGCAGAGTGGGCATGTGAAGGGACCACCACCCGCCACAGCGGCAGCAGAAGGGTGGGGTAAGTCTGTCCCTTAGAGTAGAGCCTAGTGGACATCACTGAGTTTTATTTAATGGTTTGGTTTTTTTTCTGAAGAACTTTAAGACTCTTCTAGTGCTTCTGGGGTATTAAATGAAGTCAGTGGCAGCCAAGTGCACTGTGGGAAATGTCCTGTGGCGTAGTTACCAGAGACCTGTGCTAAGTGGCCTGAGAGCCTGCAGGGTGTAGAGAGCAGGGCTTGCTTTGTACAGTGTGTCCTTCCAAAAAAAGGACTATTTCAAGCTCTATTTTAACAGCAAAATGTTATTTTCTTATCTATTCATATTTTGGTTTTACTTTATGGATTAAGAAAATAGAACCTGATGAACTTACAGATCCAAGAAACAGATCTGAGGAAAACATCAAGAATGAGCAGCAGCTTTGGAAGGGACCAGGAGACACTCTAAATAAACAGAATCTCTAAGTGATGCCCACAAGAGACAGAATTTGACCATGGCAGAGACCAGCACTCACTGTAGAAATGCCACCCAGCGGGTCAGCCTCTGCTCCTGGAAATAAGGTCAAGCAGAACACTGGGAGGGCGTCACTCACAGCAGCACAGGAACACACTAAGGTGAGCAGGAGTCCCCAGGCCTCTGCACTTAAAAACAATCACACACAGATCTTGTTTTCATCTCAGGGAGGGATTGCTAAGTCATCTGAGGCCCAAGGACTTATTCAAGGACAGTAAAGGGGTATACTCCTGGGACCCAGACAAGAGCGGAGCTAAACAGCCCCAAATGCAGATTGGACTGTCGTACATGCCATGTTCATGTTCTGAATATAGCAGCCACAGAAAAGCAGTGGTTTGGAGGATGCCAGGGCATTTACGTAAATTTAAAGATGCCATTCACATCTAGACTAGAGGTCAGCAAACCTCTTTTAATACAATTTTGGTTTGTGGACCATACTCTGCACACCTCTGATAATGTATGCATAAGGGAATGTGGCTTACTCCAAGAAAACGCTATTTTAGAAAGAAGTGTAGGGCTGAGGATCTAGCTCTGTGGGTGGAGTACTTGCCTAGCATTCATAAGGCCCTGATTTCATTGCTAACACTGCATAAAACCAGGTGTGGTAGCATATAGCTGTGGTCCCAGCATTCAGCTGGAGACAGGAGGATCAGAAGCTCAAGGTTACAAAGCAGTTCAAGGGCAGCCTGGGATTCATGAGACCCTGTCTCAGACCACCTCCCACTTCCAAAAAACAAAAGCCTGAAACTGCAATACGCTGAAATTGGCCTACAGCCGTAAGATGCAGACCCTGACCTACACTATACAACTACCACACGTTAGCAAGAGGGCCAGCTCCGATTCCTGTCTCACATGAGACCCAGAACCATGTCCCCATGGGGGCTTTGCTGTGTGCTCCACCAACCAGCAGTGATGTCGCAGCTGATACCAAGATCAAGTACTGCCACTCTGAACAGCAGTGACTCTGAGAACAGGCACAGGCCTATCTGATCATGTCCATACCAGCAAGAGTTTGGGTAAAACCTAAAACATACCACATGAGAAGACAAACTGAGGGGATCCTAGTAGACTAGAGAGCACGTCAAAGCAATGAGCCACTGCCACTTGTCAACTGCACAGCAAAGGTTCACTTAGCACAGGACTCTCGGGAATGTCCCCCAGAGATGCAAAGGCTATTGGGAAAGAGGGCTGGTGTGAGCTGGGATCTCTATTCTTATGCAACATAGCAGACTGCCTTCTAGTGTAGTGCTCCTACCTCAGTTTGTAGAACACAGCAGCGTCTATGCAGTGAGTGGTAGCCTCACCTCTGACCCTTCACAGCCACGGGAGGGAGGCAGCCTGCCATTGCCTGGTGTTTTCTCGTGTCTAGAGTCCTAACAGTGCAGCGGTCCTTGACATTTCCAGCATCTGACCCGGAACCTTCAGGTTGTTTTTTTCCCCAAGGCTTATCCCAGACAATAAGGACAGAAAAGGCTTCCTTCGATTTGGTTCCCAAATAGTTTTCAATAGTTCAACAACAAAGCCCCGTTACTGGTGACTAGTGTTTTTCAGTGTTTTCTCATCATTAAAAAGTTCTGGTTTTCAGTCTGGTTTTGCTGTGTTCTGTGTTATGTCTCCTCTTTCCTCTCAGAATTAGTTGATCTCACTGTAGAAAAACAGACTTGCATAGCGCCGTCGATCAGAGGTAATACCTCCTGAACAGCGTGCTGTACCTTTAAGCAGTAGAGGGTGAACCACCTACAAATGTGAATTTCTTAGTTTCATTTAAAAAGATATAGTTGTTAACCTTTCGTGTGCCAAGATCTCTTAAGTTACATTTTCCTTCAAAGCAATGTACTTTTTTCTACATATGCAGTATGTAGTTAGCATAAAATCATTGGTGCCATGAAGATTATTTTTAAACTTAAATAAATATTTAAATACCGTAAAAGAATGGGTCTTTTTTTTTCTTTAAACTTGTAACTTGTCTCACTTTATCAAAAGTTACCAGTACCTAGAGAGATTGATGGCTCAGCAATTGCAGAGGACCCAGGTTCAGATCCCACACCCACGTAGTGGCTCACACCTGGCTAGAACTTCAGTTCCAAGGGATCTGACGCCTTTCTCTGACCTCAGCCAAGCAACACACACATGCAGGGCACATACATATAATGAAAGTACATACAATAAAGAACTTTCTGAGCTATGAAACAGAACTACCATTTCCTCATGAATATCCATGATAATTAATACATGTTTGTGTATGCAGTACCCACAGGGGCCACATGAAAGCACTAAGTGTCCCACAGCTGGAGCTACACAGGGTTGTGAACACCATGTGGGTGCTGGGCATCAAACCTGGGTCATTTGAAGAGCAACCAGTGCTCTTAATTGCTGAGCCATCTCTAGCCTCTACATTTTTAATTATAAAGATTACTCAAAGAAATTACTCATCAAGGAAAATCATACTTTATTCCTGTGACATATAGTTATAAGAGCATTCCCTCTTACAATTCAAACATACTGCCTAAGCTATTTAAGTCTTTCAGAAATAACTTTGGCAAGTAACAATGGAAAAGGTTGAATATGTATTACTCTGTGACACCAGGCCACACTGATTTAGCAGAATATACATAAACATATGAAACTAAGTTTTATTTTAAAATACTCTAATTAAAAAAATAAAAATATCCTCATTTTGCTTTCTGTACTTTATTAATTTGGGGGCAAGGGAAGGCGAGCCAGGTTGGCCTTGAACTCCTGATTCTCCTGCTTCTACCTCAAGTGCTGGAGTTAGGAATTTCATGTGAAAAGCTACCATAGTTAGCTGTACACAATTAAAGTGTGTACACAGTTAAACACTAGAATATAGGAGAATGCTGCAAATTGAAACACTGCAGTCCCAGCTCATTTCTGGAGCTGCCCAGAAGGCAGACAAAGCTGTAGGTGTACAGATGCAGGACCTAGTCACAGAAACCAATGGTTCCCGATGACTACTGTGGGATTTCATGTGACAATGAACTGAGATACAAGGACCCCAAAACAGGTTCTTAGCTTACAAAACTAAGTTCTGGCTGGGCATGTTAGTAAACATCGATAGTCCTAGCCCTTGGGAAAGTGAGGCAGGATGATTGAAGCTCAAGGCTAGCCTGGGCTACAGAGCAAACCCTAGTCTCAAAAACACCAACAAAGCAGAACTAAGTTCCAAAGGTGGGGGGTGAGTCAACAGTGGAATACTTGCCTAGCATGTCACAGTCCCTGGGGTCTAATAATGTTTCATAATTAGATGATCTTTTAGGACCTATTCCAGTATCCACCCCAAACTATAAAATAAATCACAGATCTATAGATCGCTATTGCATCAAAATGGTCTGATTATATTACAGAAAAGTTAATACTGACCACTCAAAGCTTTATCATTTGATAGAATTTCTCAAAATACAGCCTAATTAAAAGTGCTGAAAAATGCTGAGTGCAACAGTGCATGCCTGTAATCTTAGCACTTCAGAGGTAGAGGCAAGAGGCTCCAGGGTTCCAGGTCATCCTTGGCTACAGAGTCTGAGGCCAGCCTGGGCCACACAAGAGCCTGTCTCAGAACCAAGTGCTGAAAGCATCCCAGCTTCTGCTCCAGGCCCCTCCCTCCTCCTCTAGAGATGGCCTTCAGGGTCCTCCCTTGCTAATGTTACATTCTGTACAGTCTCACCGAGAAAGCAATGTTACAGCTGCTAAATATAACCCATTACCAAACAGATGCACGAAGCTGAGAGAAGCGCTCGCTTCCCCTGCCACACAATTGGAGCAAACTGTTGAGCAAACTGTTGAACCTACCCAATAGCTCAGAAGCTTTCTTGATGCATAAAAACATGTAACCTCCCACTGGAATTACCTCCAGCCAGAACATACCGGGTAGGATGCATAACACTGAGGGAACACACAGATACAAGACAGTCTCCAAAAAAAGAATACACGTTCTTTCCCGTCTCGTGGAAGACTTCCACCCGCCGTGGGTGGGCCATACTGCCAACTATGAAGCAGTCTTCTTGTTTAGGGTCCCACACAGCTTGGAACCTCGTTAGCCATCTCCCAGTGATAGTGTTATGCCTAGTAGGGAAAAAAAACAAAGTAGTATGTACTTTGAAATGTTAAATAATTCAAGGTAGCATAGAGCTGAAAGTCAAAACCCAAGCCCAGTGTAGAAATGCTCCTGCTGTCTACTTCACCTTCCAGCCTCCAGCTTGTGCTCAGAGGGTGGTGACACAGACCTATGGAAACAGGACCTTTTCTGGGGCTGGCGAGATGGCTCAGTGGTCAAGAGCACTTATTGGTTTGGTTCCCAGCACCCATATGATGGCTCAGAACCATCCATAACGCCAGCTCAAAGGGACAAATGCCCCTCTTCTGACCTTAGCAAGCACCAGGCACACGTGGTACACATACATACACATAGGCAAAAAACTCATACACATAAACTGGTCTTAATTTTGTTTTTTTTTTTTTTTAAATAAAAGGTAACTTGTCACTTTTTTTCCTCTTTTTTAAAACCAGGTCTTATGTAACCCAGGTTGACCTTCAACTCCCTAAGTAGCAGAGAATGACCTTAAACTTTCTGATCCCCCTGCCTCTACCTCCCAGGTAACGAGATTACAGGCCTACACCACACACGCTTTACCTCCTTTATGCAGAACTGGGAATCAAACCCAGGGTTTCATGCTTGTTAGGCAAGTGCTCTACAGACAGAGTTACATTCCAGCCCTAAAACAGTACTGTTCCTGCTCACTGTTCCATACACACACAAGAAAAAGAATTCTAAGAACATACTATGGGGGCTGGAGAGATGGCTCAGCGGTTAAGAGCACTGGCTGCTCTTCCAGAGGCCTGGGGTTCAATTCCCAGTAACCACATGGCAGCTCACAACTGTCTTCAAGATCTGACACCCTCACATAGACATACATGCAGCAGAACACCAATGTACATAAAAGAATAATAAATTTAAAAAAAAAAAAAAAAAGAACATACTATGAACAATCATATACCAACAAACTGAACAACGGAGAAGAAACAAATTCCTAGGAACACAATTTGTCAAGACTAACTCTAAAGAATTAAAAAAATATATAAATTCATTCATAACTATTTAAGGGGATTCACACACACAGGGAGGATGTGAAGGAAGAGATTTGAGAATAAGTTTCCATAGCATTAGTTTTCCTTTTTGTTTCTGTTTGTTTGAGACAATATTCTGTAGTCCAGAAATTACTATGTAGCTCAGTCTCACCTCCAACCTGTGGCAATCCTCCTGCCTTACCCTCCAATACGGACATCACCTGTGTGCACCTCCATACCCAGCTTTCTTAATAAACACTAACACAAAAATCCTAAACCTGGAGGTGTGGCTCACTTGGTAGTGTTTATCTATCATACGCAAAGCCCTGAGTCCAATCCCCTGTACCTCATAAACTAGGTATGGTTCGAACACACTTATAATCAAGAACTGGGAAGGTGGAGGCAGAAGATTGAGAGTTCAAGGTCATCCTCAAGAAGTTCCAGGCCAAACTAGAATGAAGAGACTCTGCCTTTAAAAAAAAAAAAAATCCTCAAAAGAATACTAACAACCACCAGGCAGTGGTGGCGCACGCCTTTAATCCCAGCAATTGGGAAGCAGAGGCAGGCGGATCTCTGTGAGTTCGAGACCAGCCTGGTCTACAGAGTGAGTTCCAGGACAGGCTCTAAAGCTACACAGAGAAACCTTGTCAACAAACCAAATTCAACAGCACAGTAAAGAATTACACACCATGGTCCAGTGGGAGGCAAGGATGGATGGTCCGCCATAATAAAACCCAAACAGTGTAACATACCATGTTAACAAAGTGAAGGACAGGCACATGATCATCACAGTTGACGCTGAAAATGAATTCACGCCACACTCACTCAACAAATTGGGAACAGGGGGAGACAACCACCACACAATGAAGGCCACATGTGAGAAGCCACAGTGCATCAGACCCGATGCGGACTGACGGTTTTCCCTCTGGGACCAAGAATAAGGTAAGGATGTCCTCTCAGCACTAACACTCAAAGAACAGTTAAGAGAAGCTGGTAGTGGGGGCTGGAGAGGTACTGGTCAAAGAATGTAAACTTTCAGAGTGGGAAAGATTCACAAGACCTATTCTAGAAATATAGTTAGGGTTTGGGTATTTTCTTTTCTTTTTTAAGATTTATCTAATTTTTATTTGTGTACATTGGCAGTGTAAGGATATTCCATGTATGTACAGTGCCCTCAAAGGCCAGCTGGAGTTACAGGCAGTTGTGAGCTGCCGACATCCACCACAGGTTTCAGAAATGGAACTCCATAGTCCTCACGCTTGCTCAGCCAGCACATTTACCCTCCAAACCATCATCAGATGGGGAAAAAAAAAATAGAAAAAAGAAATGTGGGGTGATACACGTTAAATAGCTCAATTTAGCCATTCTATAATGCATACATATTTCAAAATCTATTTTTTATTTGCTAATAAATTAAATAAGAATTGGGAACGGTGGCACACACTTTTAATCCTAGCACTTGAGACAGAGGCTGTCTGTGAGTTCAAGGCCAGCCTAGTCTCCACAGGAGTTCTAGAACAGCTAGGGATGCATAGTGAGACCCTGTCTCAAACAAACAAACAAACAAAAAACGAAGAAATTCATAAATTAAAACATAACATCTGAAAGATAAAATGAAATGGACAAAAAAAAAAAAAAAAAAGGAAACAAACAAAAAAAGGAAACAAAATCTCCGAAAACTGCCACTGACAAAGCCCAGACACACCCAACTTCAAACATGATAAAAACCATCTCTAGAGGGAAGGCATGGCATACGGAATAGAGTTACACATTAAGTTGGCACCCATCCAAAGTGGGTTCCAGAGGCGGGCCATCAGAAACACGAGGCAGGCACATGCTGAAGCAACCTAAGCCCAGAACAAACAGGCAGCCCCATCAAGGAGTGGCAGTCTTCTTGAGTAAGGTACTGAGTGTAACTCCAGTCACAATAAAGACCTTAGTTTTGACCAAAAAGAACCTGCAGAGAGCACATGCCAACTAGAGCTGGGCTGCTGAGACCCGGAAGCTCCTCTGGGCAGGACTAGAAAGTGAGGATGTTCACACAACACAACACACACAGCCAGGACTACAGCCTCTCCTTGACAGTCACATGCCTAACACGCCCCTTCTACACACTGCTGCGCACAGCAATCCAGGACCTAGGGTATGTGGTGCAGAGGCCCACCTGATGGTAGTGAGGAGAGGAATCCGGGACGACAGGGAGCTGCTGTCAAAGACTCTGCAATAAAGGTGGAGAACAGTTACACAGTCATTATTCTCTATTACTCTAAAAAACAAAAAAAAATTTCTTCTTTACAACAGTATGCCTAGAACTATGGATCTTCCTATTTGACCTCCTGTGTGTGCTGGAATTATAGGTAGGCACCACCACACCAGCTTGGCATGTACATTCTAAAGTGACAATCTGGCATCTGAAACTATATTCACATTCAAACACACATAAAGGCTGTGGTATGAAAACTCACAAATACTCTAAGAGTGCATGCACGTATAAAAAGTAATCTTCTGGGGCTAGAGAGATGGCTCAGTGGTTAAGAGCACTAACTGCTCTTCCAGAGGACCCAGGTTGAATGCCCAGCACTCACATGGCAGCTTACAACTGTCTGTAACTTCAGTTCTAGGGGATCCAACACCCTCACACAGATATAGATGCAGGCAAAATACCAATGCATATAAAATAAAAATAAATACATTGTTTAAAAAAGAAAAGGCAATCTTCCTCTGACTCTTTAGTTGATAGCCTGATGTGTCATTTCCAAACTGCTGAAGAGGCTGATTGGCCAGCACAAAAGTGGAGAGACCCAGAATCCTCTACTGAGTACCCTGGTAGAAGGAAGCCAGCCTCAGTATCCCACCTCCTCTTCTGTGCCCAGCTGACCCAGGGTAATCTCTTGGCACTAGAACTTCTTGACTAGTTTGATTACTAGCAAGCTTAATTACTAGAGGTAATATAGTAAGCATGAACTCTATGAATGAATAAAATGAATAATTTTGATAATGAATAAAAATGGATAAAAAGATGCCAACACAAAGGAAACTATGTGGGTAGGAAGGGGACCTGAAAGGCCATAATAAACCTCACATCATCTCCTGGTGATGCTCACAAACACTACTAGACACTAACTGGGCACTGCAGATCATGTGTTTGCCATTCTTGACCAAGGGATACATTCAATAGATGAGTTCTAACTCCTAAAGAGCTGGCAAATTTGAAACAAAATTAAGTATTCTCAAAGAGAACAGAAACATTTACCCCTAAAGTTTCATTAACTGTCTCTACATCTTTTCTCTAGAGATGGGAGTCTCACTTTATTGCCCATCTATGCTCAAGGGATCTGCCTGCCTCAACCTGTCAAAAAAACTAGGACTACAAAAGGTTTTTCGTGTTTCTTTAACTTGACATTTTTTCAGCTTGGGGGAAGTAGCTGTAAAGGTCAATGCTAGAACCCTAAAACCACACTTATTAGCTTGTGCAGAAGCATCATTTTTTCTGTTTTCTACATGCCTAAAGTCTGGCTCTGCAATTTCCATTTAACACACTTGTAAAGTAGAGCGAGCATCTCTTAACTGACATGGTGGGACACCAGTCATCCCAGTACTCAGGAGGTCAAACCAGGAGGATAGCAAGTTCAAGGTCAGCCTGGAATACACAGTGAGTGAGGGGGAGTAAATGGTGGGACAGAGAGGGGAAAGGGGTGGGAGAGAGAAAGGGAGGTATACAGGAAAGGGGGAGAGGAGAGGGCGGGCCTATAACACAGGAACACTAGTGAGTCCACAGCATCGGCAGTAAACACAGCTTCTAGTTTACGGACACCACAACCGCAGTCTAAACAGATCCCCTAAAAACGTGGTTCTGTCTTGTGAGTTTACCTCAGCTTACAGTCGGCACAAGTGGTCACCACTCTGTTACCGGTGACGGGTGAAAAATACGCCGAGGCAATGCTCTTTGAGTGCTCAGTCAGAGAGATCAAAGGCTGGCTTCTCTTGGAATTCAGGCACCTCGCATCATAAACATGAACGTCCCTGGGCAGGAAGAGGAATTATCAGTACAGCCCATGCAGTGAGCCCAGAGTAGGCTCACTCTAAGCCTACGTTACACACTCAGACACCAACTACATTAAGAACTTAAGACAAAACCCTCTAATCTATAACTTTACAGACAGCGACTGGCATAGGAAAATAAATATTGGAAAAATTCTAAGATACAGAAGATCTATGTTACCTCAGACACAGAGACTAGTTTCTAGTAGGTTTTCAGTATTTCCAAGTGCTGGGCAGTAGTGGTGCACACCTTTATCCTCACACTCAGGAGGCAGAGGCAAGTGGAGCTCTCTGAGTTCAAAGCCAGCCAGGTCTACAGAGTGAGTTCTAGGACAGCCATAGCTACCATTTTAAGACCATGTCTCAAAAAAAAAAAAAAAAAACTCCAAGAAACAAAATAACATGAGCCGCCAAGTTCTAGGTCACATACAAGTTTTCTTCTCATAAAAGTAGAAGCAAATACATGCTGTGCTAAAGGGACACGTGCTTTTTTGAACAGTTTCTCAATTTATTAAGCCAAAAGAATTCCTATTAAAAAGGAATTACACTTGTAACATTTCTATGGGTGTGAAGAGGAATTACTTGGCTTCTGTAGAGCACACAAGTCAAACGTGTGTCAACGATTAGTGGCACATGCTTTCAGTCCCAGCATTTAGAAGGCAGAGGCAGGTGGGACTCTGGACTACAGATTGAGACCCTATCTTTAAATTAAAAAAAAGAAAAGAAATAAAGAAGGTCAAATGTCTGAGAAACTAAACTAAATCACGTGCTCATGACATTAAAAGGATTAAATCCTAACAGTGTTTGAAGAGCATAACTCAAGCCTGGCACGGTAACAAACATCTATAGTCCCAGCCTCGGGTAGCAAGTGCCACACACACACACACCCGCCCAAAGAAAAAGAAGAAAACAAATAACAAATATACCTCAATCCTGCAGTGATAAAATACTGCCTGGATACTGGGTGGACATGAACAGTTCTTATTTTTCCCAAAGACGAATTAAAAAATTTCTCATAGGAAGTCCCAGGTGTCCGTCTATCTAGCAGAGACAGATGTCCATCCCAGTGTCCCACGAGCAGAGTGGAAGCATCTTCTGCCAGGAAGTCGAAGGAGGAGGGGCTGCTTCCCTCGTGTCTGTACACCTGGGGAGAAGCAACAATCCGGTTACAACCCCAGGCTGGGGAGGAGGCTCAGTGGGTCAAAGTGTTAACCACACAAGCCGACAACCGAGTTCGATCCCTGGAACCCCGAGAAAAAGGTGGGTGAGGTGCTACACATCTGTACTTCCAGCACCCCGACCACGGCAGGAGGTCGAGAAGAAGAGCTCCGGCAGGCGGGTGCAGAGCCAGCATAGCAGCACAAGACCAGACGCTACCCCAAAAGTGGGGCGGCAACAACTGACTCCCCAAAGCGTCCTCATGGCTCTACATGTAGCCAAGGCTGGCCTGGAACTAATGATCCTCCTGCATTCTCTTCCCACATAAAACATTCCTACACAAAACATTCTTTTAGAGAAAGCCAACACTTAAATCCCTAGTAAAGGAGTTACGGAACACTTTACCAAATAATGTCATTTACCCATCTATCATCCACACAGGAAATACAAAGCAAAATGAAAACACGGAGGCTTGCCTAAATCAAATGGCCCATTAATCCACATCAGAGCTACAACCCAAACCTGAAAACCCCCAGTTCCAAATCTAGTCCGTGATACTTACCAGAAAAAGAACAGGCTCTGAATTCTAGCTAATGAAAATTATCTAAAAATTACCTTTTTTTTTTTTTGTTGTTTTTTTTTTTTTTTTGAGACAGGGTTTCTCTGTGTAGCTCTAGCTGTCCTGGAACTCACTCTGTAGACCAGGCTGGCCTTGAACTCACAGAGATCCTCCTGCCTCTGGATTCAAAAGCATGCACCACCAGCTAGCCTAAATTATATTTTAACAGAAGTAGTTTTGCATCCAAGTGAAGTCCAAGATATATGACTGGATGTTGAATTATAACTATTGTTGATAGAAGAATAAACACAGATTAAATTTCTTTTCTTTTGTTTTTTGAAACATGGTCCCTCAGTAACCCAGGCTGGACTCAAACTCAACATATATAGTAAAGAGGACTTTGAACTTCTCACCCTCCCAGGTGTTAGCATTACAAGCATGTGCCACTACACCAGTTTGTGTGGTGCTGAGGACTGAACCCAAGGCCTTGTGACTACTAGGCAGGCAAGCTACCAACTGAGCTACATCCCTAGCACAGATCAAAATGTTTAATTTTCCAATCTGACATGGTAGCTCACACCTCACTTGGGAGGATCTCTGTGAGTTTGGCCAGCTTGGTCTACATAGTGAGTTCCAGGATAGCCAGAGTTACAAACACCAAAAAAGGAGAAAAAAACTAATTTTTGTTTTAATTCTGATTTCACTAAAAGGTAAGTAGTTTGCTACAATCATATTTGCCAAGGCAAACTGGGCCTAGAAGTACGAGCCTTTCATCCCAGCACTTGAAGGCTGTGACAGGAACATCACAAGTCCGGGTAAACCTACGTTATGTGACAAGGCTCTATCTCAAAAAACACAAATTCAAACTTAACTATCTTCATTCTTTAATTAAAAGAAAAAAACCAACATAGAGAAAAGCTTCCCCAGCTTGTAAAAAAGACAATTTAGGAATTCAGTGAAAAATGAACCAGAAGCAGCTGTCATTCCATATTATAGTAGTTATTAGAATAAATGTTTTTTAATCCTACTTACTTACTTATTTATTTATTGAGACAGGCTTTCTCTGTGTAGCTTTGGATCCTTTCCTGGAACTCACTCTGTAGACCAGGCTAGGCTCAAACTCACAGAAATCTGCCTGCCTCTGCCTCCCGAGCACTGGGATTAAAGGAGGTGTGCACCACCACCGCCCGGCTTTCAAATCCTGCTGTTTCTGTATACTCTGTGCATATGCATTTGGAGGCAGAAGTCAGTCCTCACACAGTCTCTCACTTGCCTGGAGCTCATCAAGAAGGCTGGGCTGACTGGACACCGAGGCCCAGGGATCTACGTGCATGGCTCTGCCTCTCTGGCACTGAGACTGTAAGTGTATGCCATCATGAACAGAGGGGTTTTATTTTGGTTTTTAAAGATTATCTATTTTATCTCAAAATAAATAAGAAAAAAAGATTTATTTTTGTTTCATGTGTGTGGGTATTTTGCTTGCATGCATAGATGGATATACCACATGCATGCCTGGTGTCCAAGGTCATCAGAAAAGGGCATCAAATCTCTTGGAACTGGAGGTACAGATGGTTTAAGCTTCCATGTAGGTACTGGGAACTGAACCTAGGTCTCTGGAAAAGCAGCAAGTACTCTTAAGCACCGAGCCATCTCTCCAGCCCTTGCACAGCAGTGCATATGGGTTCTGGGGACTGAACTCAGGTCCTCCTGGTTGTACAGTGAGCACTTTACCAAGAACTATCTCTCCCAGCCCCAAATTGAACATGCTTTTAAAAATAAGTACTACAAAGTTTTAATCCCGGTATTCAGGGAGGCAGAGACTGTGGATCTCTGTGAGTTCGAGGCCAGGCTGGTCTACAGAGTGAGTTCCTGCAGGACAGCCAGGACTATATAGAAAGATCCTATCTCAAAACAAAACAGACAACAAAAGTCTAAGCACCCAGATTCCTTCAACCATTCTTTATTTTTTTCCTTTCTGCCATGTTGGAAAACAAACACGGTTATATGCATGTTAGGTAAGCATATATCTATCACTGAGCTAAACCTCCAGACTTCGCTGGTCTCAAACAGGCATATATTCCACCAGAAAGGCCTTATCCTCAAGAGATGGTTAAAGATAAAACCCTTTTGGTGTCTGTTTCTTGCCAGAGAACACAATATCACTAATACCTGTTGTCCATTCTGACTTTGCTGGGTCAAAACAACTGAGCTAATCTCTTTACCATCTATGTCAGAAGTGTGCTGGGAGAGAGGTGGAATGGAGCTCAGTCGGCAGAGCATTTACCAGGACGCATAAATCCCTGGGTTTGATCCTAAGGACTGCATAAACCGGGCATCATGGTGCATACCTACATAATCACAGCATTTGGGAGAGGGAAGCAAGAGGATCAAAAGCTCAAGGTTAGTCTTGGCTACATAAGGGGTGTCAGGTCAACTGTGTATGAGACTTTTTTAAAAATGGGTTTGGCTCAGTAGTAGAACTCTTTTTTTTTTTTTTTTTTTTTTTTTTTGGTTTTTCAAGACAGGGTTTCTCTGTGTAGTTTTGGTGCCTGTCCTGGATCTCGCTCTGTAGACCAGACTTGCCTCAAACTCACAGAGATCCACCTGCCTCTGCCTCCCAAGTGCTGGGGTCCAAGGCGTGTGCCACCACCACCCAGCAGTAGTAGAACTCTTACCTAGCATGTTCCTTAGCTCTGAATCCAATCTCTAGCATGCACACACACACAAAAAGAAAGTTAAATCTTAGCTGGAAGACTATAGAAAATTCTATTTTATTTTTATGTAGTTTATGTGTTGTGGTATAGACCAAAGGTTTGGAGTATATATAATGTAAGAATGTCCATAAATAAAAATATATTTTAATATTTTTCTCAAAATGAATATGCACAAGGCTCAAGCCTAGAAACAGTTCAGTACTTTTACTCAAAAGCTTTCTTTTCCACAAATAAAACAATTATATAACAAGAATGTGTGGCATGTACCCACAATGTAGTCCCAGATATTCTGGAGGCAGAGGATGGAGGATCACCAATCAGTTCAAAGCCAGCCTGGGCTTCTTAGTGATACCCTACCTCAAAAAATAAAACATAATTTATTCCCACTAATTCAATTTAATTTTCATGACAACTCTGTAAGACTATCCCATTTCATAGCTAAGGAAATGGAGGCACAGACGCTGAGTAACTTTTAAAGACACAAACACAAAGTTACAAACACAACTGATAATAGACCGTCTAAGGCTTGAACTTAGTCCCTAAACTGTACAACAAACTTCTCTCAATCTGACTGATACAGGAATCAAGCGTACCATTTCAGAAATATTCCAGAATATCATCTGATATCAGGTTGTAAACACATTAACATTTACCTCTTCAAAAATGCCACTGGAAAAGTCCCCACATCGCAGTGTGCCATCGTAGCTCAGTGACAGTAGGTGGGCTGGATTGGTGGGTGAGAAGTAAAGACAGCTAACGGGCTGACTGTGGGGATAAAAAACATATACCTGATCTTCACATTGCTGGGTCTGGAAGAAAGTTGGAGGTGAGGGAAAAGACAAAACTAGTGAAAAGTAGTAATGGTTGCTATGTCTTCATATCATTAAAGTATTCACATAGGAATATACTGAGTCTTTAGTCTAACTACACTCACTCTCCCAGACAATCAGAACCTTTTAAGAGCATGTGTATGCATGTACAACACACCCATATACAGGCCATGAAGCACATGTGTAAGTCAGAGGACACATTGCAGTAGTCAGCTCTCTCCTTTCACATGAATTCTGAGGTCAAATTCAGGTCACAAGCATCTTTACCCTCTGAGCATTTCCCAGGCCCAGAATCAACTTTATATTGGAATTTTTGTTTCCTCATATTCAGTTTAACAATACCCAGCCACATTAATTTCACATGTCCAGCTTTGGGCAACTAACAAACTAGCTTCTTCTTAACAGAGGCAACAAAACCCCTGCCATCTGCCAGTTGAGACGGCACACATCAATGATCACAGCTACTCAGAAGGATCACCTGAGCGGGGGAATGTTGTGGGAGGTAGTGGTTATGGCTAGTCCAGGAAACACAGCAAGACCTCCCCTCAGAAAACAAAACACAAAACAAAACCCTCTGGAGAGTTGGCTCAGCAGTTAAAATTATTTGCTGCTCTTGCAGAGAACCTGAGTTGGATCCCCAGCACCTACATGACAACATATAACCATCTGTAACTCTAATGCCAAGGAATCTGTTGCCCTCTTTCAGGAATGCACCTGGTACACACACATACAGGAAGACAAAACACCCATATGTAAAACAAAAATAAAGTATAAAAAAAATTTAATATAAAAAATTATGGGGGGCTGGAGAGATGGCTCAGAGGTTAAGAGCACCAACTGCTCTTCCAGAGGTCCTGAGTTCAATTCCCAGCACCCACATGGTGGCTCACAACCATCTGTAATGAGATCTGGCACCCTCTTCCATATACATAATAAATAAATTAAAAAAAAAAATTATGGATTATTTGCTGGGCAGTGGTGGCGCACGTCCTTTAATCCCAGCACTCGGGAGGCAGAGGCAGGCAGATCTCTGTGAGCTCGAGGCCAGCCTGGTCCACAGAGCGAGATCCCAGACAGGCACCAAAACTACACAGAGAAACCCTGTCTCGAAACACCCCACACACACACACCGGGGGGAAAAAAAAAGTATGGGTTATTCAATACCAAGTGGTCATCTCTGAAATCATATACATAAAAGTAACATAAGAACTGAGTGAATTATATTAAGAAGATATATGCGGGCTGGAGAGATGGCTCAGCCGTTAAAGGCTAGGCTCACAACCAAAAATATAAGAAGATATATGCATATTTATGTAATAACAACTAAAGAAATAGAGGCCATGAATTTGAGAGAACAAGGGGGAAATGGGAAAAGTTGGAGAGAAGAAAGAGAAAGGGTAAAATTATTTTTAAAAAAATAAAAAAATGTAGAAATACAATGTATGGGACAGTGAGATGACTCAGCAGGTAAAGGTGCTTGTCATTAAAACATATATGCAGGCAAAACACTCAAACACATAAAATTATAACGTCACTGAAGACAAATGCAGGCAATACATCCATCTACATAAAATTATAAAAAAGATACTTCAGTTCTGAGCAGCAATTCTTTTGTTGTTGTTTTGTTTTTGTTTTTCTGAGACTGGGTCTCTCTATGCAGCCCTGAATGGGTTGGAACTCAGTAAGTAGACCAGGCTGGACTTGAACTCACAGATCCACCTATCCCCACCTCCCAAGTATTGGAATTAAAGGTGTGAGCCACCATACCTGGAGCTGATCTTTTTTTTTTTTCTTTTAAGATTTATTTTAGAGCCAGGCATGATGGGTATACCTTTAATCCCAGGACTGGGGAGGCAGAGGCAGGTGGAGCTCTGTGAGGTCAAGGCCAGCCTGATCAACATAGCCAAGTTACAGGATATCCAAGGACTACAAAGAGATCTTGTCTAAAAAAACAAAACAAAACAAAACTTATAATTTTATTTTATGTATACATGAATGTCTGGTACATGAAGAGACCAGAAGAAGGCATTGGCTCCCCTGGAACTGGAGTTACAGATGGTTGTGAGCTGTTCTGTGGGTGCTGGGAATAGAACCTGGGAACTCTGAAAGAACAGCAAGGCCTCTAAACAGCTGAGCCACTATCTAACCCCATGATCATCAACTCTTTCGTCAAGCTTTTCCATTCTGAAATATTTTTTCCCTAAAGAGCTAGGGAACAAACCCAAAGCTTCCTGCATGCTGGGCAAACACTCTACCAACTGAGCTGTACAATAACAACAAAATTATAAATACACAAACAAAAAGGTGCTAAGATGTAGCTCCGTTGGCAGAGTGCCTGCTCAGCATATACAAAGCCCTGGGTTCAATCCCCAGAACAGTATAAACAAACCAGTCACAGCAGGTGGTCCTGACCGGCATACATGCACACTGTGGCACCAACACCCTAACACACACACACACACACACACACACACACACACACACACACACTTTAAAAAGTTAAACAGGCTAGAGAGATAGATGACTCAGTGATTAAGAGCTCTTCCAGAGGATTCAGGTCAATTCCCAGCACCCACATGTCAGCTCACAACAGTCTGTAACTCCAGTCCCAGGGGATCCAACACCCTTTTCTGACTTCTCTGGGCATAAAGCATGTAATGTAGTGCACAGGCACACATTAAAAAAAAAAAAAAGAAAGAAAGAAAACCAAACTCATAAACATAAACTTTTAAATTAAAAATAAAACAACATAAATGTAAAAAAAAAAAAACAAAAAACTTTTAGGTGTCACACCTTTAATCCTGGAACTTGGGAAGCAGAGGCAGGCTGAGCTCTGAGATTTCAAGGCCTGCCTAGTCTACATAATTGTCTCAAAAATAAATAAATAAACCAACAACAAAACATTAAGAAAATAATACAACATGAATATGGAGACGACATAACATTCAAATCATAGCAGACCCTATTTTGAACATAATTTTAAAACTTACTTTTCATATGCAAATTTTTCACATATACATTAATGTCTCCTGCCAGATAATTTATGTCCAGATGGCTAAAGATACTCAAGCTAAAAATGTTAGTTCTATAAAACAAATTTAAATTCTGCCAGATTTCTAAAATTTGGAATCATGAAGCACACAACTACAAATCTCAGCAACATTTATAAATAAATGTTCCAGGCTATCCTCTTTAAGACAGTTCCTTCAGGCAGACTTTACATCATCTCCCAAAAGGCAGTGTCAACTTACCAAATCCCAAAGTCCGATTTGCCCAGACTTGGCCCCGGCTGCTACCAAGGTCCTCACTTCTGATGGATGGAGGGCCACAGAGGAGATGGCACCTCTGGTCACTTTATGAACTGTACCTTCACTGATGACCATACCACTTAAACTGGCTTTGTAGCTACAAAAATTGGTAAGTTAAAGATAAAAACAATCTCAATAGTCCAAACAAGTAAAAAATAACTCCAAAAAGAAAAAGCACAACTAGTAAATTCTGGCAATACCCAACTTCCTAATGACAAAAGACGCCAAAGAAATCAAGGTTATCATTGTCCAACTATACAATTACTTCTGATAATTTTAATGATGATATCAAAACTTAGGAGGCTAGAGTTAAAGCATGACATGACGGGGCTGGGGATGTGGCTTAGTAGGGGCAGCCACAGAGGAGTATGCTCTCTGTACACACATACTTCATGAGTTCATAGATTTTAACAAGAAAAGATTTTAAAGAAACAATTCAATAGTGCATAATAAAAACCATAAGGATGTCCCCACTGTTCGACTCATTAGTCCCATGTCAGGAAACCTAAGAAAAGAGTCTACTTTTATGTATGCACTTACACACACACTGCACACACATACACACACATGCCTAAACAGAAACTCCAAACATCAAATGGGTAAAAGTGTGCTCTAGTAAATGTGCAACTACCCAAGAAAAAAGGCACAATGTGAAACTATATATATATAAAATGTGAATTCATGGGGGCTGGAGAGATGGCTCAGCGGTTAAGAGCACTGGCTGTTCTTCCAGAGATCCTGGGTTCAATTCCCAGAAATCACATGGTGGCTCACAACCATCTGTAATGAGATCTGGTGCCCTCTTCTGGCCTGCAAGCATGCATGTAGGCAGAATACTGTATACATAATAAATAAATCTTTAAAAAAAAAAAAATTGTGAATTCATTTGTTCAACATTGAATATATACTATCTACCAAACAATGTTAAGGGTGAGATAAAGTCTCTACCTTCATAAAGTTTCTGACCTGTGTCAGGCCAGGCCTACTACTGAAGGTCTGTAATCTTAGCAACTTAAAAATGAGCCTGACTGCATGCAGACTTTAATTTTAATTTTCAACCTGACACTTGTGAAGAAAGACTGTCTAAAACCCAGTTGGTCTGGGGGCATGTCTATGAAGAATTATATTGATTATTTAATTGATGTAAGATCCACCCAATGTGGTTGGCACTATTCCCTAGGCAGAGAAGCCAAAATTGTGTAAGAGTAGAGAATAGGCAGGGTATGGTGATGCACCCTTTTAATCCCAACACTCTCAAGGCAGAGGCAGGCAGATCTCTGTGAGTCCAAGACCAGCCTGGTCTATATAGTGAGACCTTGTCTAAAAAAAAAAAAAAAAAATTTTAATTAAAAAATAATGGAGAGCCAATATACTTTTTCGAAATACCTAAAAGAAAGCAGGGCAGTGGTGGCACATGCCTTTAATCCTAGCACTAGGGAGGCAGAGGCAGGCAGATCTCTGAGTTCCAAACCAACCTGGTCTACAGAACAAGTTCTAGGACAGCGAGGGAAATACAGAGAAACCTTGTCTCGAAAAAAAAAAAAAACAAACAAACAAAGAATGGAGAAACCAAGCTGCACACAGCATGCACGCATTAACTGTTTCTGCTCTCGGCTGTGACTACGTGACCAGCTGTTTCCAGCTCCTGCCATCTGGAAACTGCCACAGTGAAAGACTATGACCTGGAACTGTGAGCCAAATACACCTGGTCTTCCTTGAATTACCTTTGTGAGAGTATTTCCTCAAAGCAATGGAAAATTAAACTAAAACACTAGGCTACAGAATGAGTTTAAAGTGGCCTGAACAACTTAGGGATACTTCACCCCAAAACAGGGGGCTGGAGAGATGACTCAATGGTTAAGAACACTTGCTACTATTCCAGAGGACCCAGGTTCAGTTCCTAGCACCCCCATGGCGGCTTACAATCAGTTCCAAGGGATTCGGTGCCCTCTTCCGGTCTCTGTAGGCACCCAGGCACATGCACTACCCTCATGTACATGTAGGCAAAACATTCATACACATAAAAATAAGTATATTAAAATATAGAGCCAGGCCGGGCGGTGGTGGCGCACGCCTTTAATCCCAGCACTCGGGAGGCAGAGCCAGGCGGATCTCTGTGAGTTCGAGGCCAGCCTGGGCTACCAAGTGAGTTCCAGGAAAGGCGCAAAGCTACACAGAGAAACCCTGTCTCGAAAAACCAAAAAAAAAAAAAAAAAAAAAATAGAGCCAGATATGGTGGTACACGCCTTTAATCCCAGCACTCGGGAGGCAGAGGCAAGGGTATCTCTGTGAGTTTGAGGCCAGCCAGAATATGCAGTGAGACTCTGTTTTAAGAAAAGTAAATAAGCTGGGTGGTGGTGGCGCACGCCTTTAATCCCAGCACTCGGGAGGCAGAGCCAGGTGGATCTCTGTGAGTCTGAGGCCAGCCTGGGCTACCAAGTGAGTTCAAGGAAAGGCGCAAAGCTACACAGAGAAACCCTGTCTTGAAAAAACCAAAAAAAAAAAAAAAGTAAATAAATAAAATAATATGTATGTCTACAACATAGGGCTAGAGACATAGCTCAGTGGTAGAGCACTTGCCTAGCACACTTCAAGCTTTAGTTTATTTAACCCTTAACACTATCAAACAAGTGAGCAAGCAAACAACTGCTAGCATAGAAACAGTAGGAATGGATGATGTTTTTCCACTACTTTCAAGGTTTCCTCTAATAGTATAAAATATATATTATAGCTTTTTTAAAAAGTCCTATACAACATCTACTAATGTATTTTATATATGAGTGCTCTTTCCTTAAGCACACCAGAAGAGGGCGCCAGATCCCATTACAGATGGTTGTGAGCCACCATGTGGTTGCTAAGAATTGAACTCAGGACCTCTGGAAGAGCAGTCAAGTGCTCTTAACTGCTGAGCCATCTCTCCAGCCCCTATACTATAGCTTTTATACTGCTAGCATCTCAAAAAGTATAAAACAAAGGTCAAAAATAAAACAAAGGCAAAGAATTTTAACTTACCTTTTAATGCTAGATAGTCCCTCCTTGGTCCTCTCCTTACTTGTCTGCAACATTGGAAAAGACCAAGGACTAAGTTCATATATACACACAGAAATTTCCTTAGGTGATTCTAAAAGCTGTGAAAGCCTCCCAATTGATACCTTGCTCATCTCAGCCCATGTCTTCAAAGATGCTTTGAACAGTTCATTGCTGTCATCCTGGTTTTCAGGAATCATTTCTAAGGGTCCAGGAGGTAACAAAGGCTATCAAAAAGAAAAGGCAAAAGGTTGTTTGTCCTAGAACATAAACAGAAGAGCCAGGGTTCTGGTTCTCATTTTCACTACTTTCAACATCAACAACAGTGGCACATAGTAGGCGTTTAAAAATGGTTGGCTGCTAAAAATGGTACATGGTGGTACCCACCTGTAATCCCAGCACTCAGGAGGACAAGGTAGGGGGATCATGAGTTTCAGGCCAGCTTCAGTTAGTTACATAATGATATTCCTAGACAAAAAGTCTCAAAATTCATGCCAAAGCCTGAGATGTATTTCACTTGGCAGAATGCTTGCCTAGGAAGCATGACACAAAGCAGCTACGGTGGATTATACCTCTAATCTCAGCACTGGGAAGGTGGAAGCAGGATCAGAAGTTCAAGGTCACCCTGAACTACATAGTAAGTTCACGGCCAGCCTAGGCTACATGAGTACCTGTTTTCAAAAAAGCTCTATCAAGGGATCCTCTTCATTTTCATTTTGTGTATGTATGATGTATATGCATCATGTGAATGTGGATGCACACACATATCACACATGCACAAGTCAGAACAGCCTCTGGTGTTGGTGGTCCTCATCTTGTTTTAAAACAGGGTCTCTACTGTTTGCCGCTACATACACCCGGCCAGCTGCCCACCAGTTTCTAGAGTTCTCTAGTCTCAGTTGCCCATCTTACTATGGAATTAAGTGCATAGTGCCATACCCAGCTTTACATGGGTTCTGGGGATTCAAACTCAGGTACTATTTGTACAGCAAACATTTCACCCACTGAGCCAGCTCCCCAGCCCAATCCTCATCAGTTTGATCAAATATTACACAGTATTAAATGCTACCACTTATTACTTACTAAACCCTTAACATAATATAAAGAAGTTTATGGATTCTACTTAATTTTACCCTAACAATATTCTATTGATATTTCCTTTGCTTTTTACTCTAGACACACTCTTACTATCTAGCTCAGGTAGCCTTGAACTATGTAACCCAGCTCTCCTCAAACTTGTGACAATCCTCCTGCCTTAGCCTCCCAAACACTGAGATTACACATGTGATCCATATACCATTTTTTTTAATGTAGAAACTGAAGTTCACAAAGAACAAGTAATTTACTCCACAATTTCCTGTAGATACACCGAGTATTACCCAGTGTTAACAACTCAACTCTGAAGTCTTATTAAGTCATACAATATCCAAGTATTAAATTAATAAAAGTGAAACATAACAAAAAAAACCCATCAGTCTGGTTTCAAATACTTTAAGTGTTTCAGTATTTGGTTAAGCTAAATGCACTGTATTTGCACTTTTTCTTACATTTTCTTCTTCTTCGAATGTAGGCTGTGCTGGAGCTGCTGGCAAGGGAACTCCCAAAGGGTCTACTTTCAACAATCGCATGGACCTTCGACAGCCAATCTCATTTTCTTTCTTCTTAGGCCTCTTTCTAACGGAGGAGAGGAAATACTCATGCTTTCTCACTGAATGGTAAAATGTATTTAGTAACTTGTTAAAGACATTTTTATTTTTATGTCTATGTATGTATGTGTGCCTGGTGCCCAAGGAGGCCAGAGGGCATCCAGTCACCTGGAATTAGTTACGGGTGCCAATGAGTCACTGCTGTGGGTGCTGGGAGCCAAGCCCAGGCCTCCAAGAAGAGCAGTATATGCTCTTGACCATTCAGCCATCTCTCAGGTCCTGTACTTAGAAATTTTAATTTAAGGAACAAACATTAGGAATGTGTACTTTAGGCATATTCACACACTGTACAGGAAAAGAAACATAGCTGCACTGGCTTTTTGGTGCGTGCGTGTGTGTGTGTGTGTGTGTGTGTGTGTGTGTGTGTCGTGTGCTTGTTTGTGAACCACATGCATACAGTGCCCACAGGTCAGAAAAGGTATTAAATATCCTGGACCTAGAGATTCAGGTAGTGGTGAGCCTGTCAGTGTAATTGCAGGGAATCAAACCTGAGTACTCTGCAAGGGCTTCAAGTGCTCTGAACCACCCATCTATCACTTCTTCGCCACACTGATTTGAATAAAGTCTCAAAATAATCTAAACCGAAAAGCTTAATGTGAAGAAGTAAGAGCCATTAAACAAAGCATGTCACACACATCTGTCAGAACATGGTCAAAAAAGAATGACATGTGATGAACCATGTCCTGGCAAACTGTGAGAGCAGCTCCAGGTAAAAAGGCAGAGGTACATTTGTTCCCTGGATTGTTCTTAGATGTGATTTCATGCCTCCTGTGACAAACATTTACATTCAATTTATAAGACATGTTTATTCTTGTTGAATGTCAGAACATAGCTATGGAAGCCAATCTGGTCAGTGTGCCCTGAATCTGATATGGCCTTACGCCTTGCTTTCCTGCTTTCCCAGATATAATCTACAGTACGTGCCGGGCAATTCTGTTTCAATTACTCTGTCCTGAGAAAATTTTGGGGAAGAGCTGCTCTGTTAATAATTAGTATATGCTTACTGATGTTTATTTACATGTTTTTTCTGACATGTAACTCAAACAGCCTTCCCTGGATCATTGCTTTGTTATATTTGTGTATAAAAGTACACCAAAGGGTTGGGGATTTAGCTCAGTGGTAGAGCTCAGCTCTAAAAAAAAAACTGAAGTAAGGTTGTCTACAGCATTAGACTGTAGTCCGCCTCATTCTTTCAGGTCCTCAGATCCCAGGTCCAGCAGACAAGATCTGCATAGTTCAGCTAAAATAGACACATATCTAATAGAATAATGCCAGGTATAGTGGCTCACACTTGAAACCCCAGCAAATGAGAGACAAAGATAGAAGGATTTCCATGAGTTTGAAAACAGCCTGGGCTACATAGTGAGTTCTAATACACCCTGAGATACACTGTGAGTCCCTCTCTCAAAAGAAAAACAAAACAAAACTGGGGCTAGAAAAATGGCTTAGTGGTCAAGAGCACTTGTTATGGCAGAGGACCTGGGTTCAATTCTCAGCACCCACTTGGTGGCTTACAATCATCATTAACTCCATCTTGGGGACCCAAACCTTCTCCTAATCTACTCAGGCACCAAGCATTCATGTGATACACAGACATATATGCAGATAAAACATTCATACACATAAAATAGCTACATCAAAAAAAAAAAAAAAAAAACTAATTAAGCCGGGCGGTGGTGGCGCACGCCTTTAATCCCAGCACTGGGGAGGCAGAGGCAGGCGGATCTCTGTGAGTTCAAGGCCAGCCTGGGCTACCAAGTGAGTTCCAGGAAAGGCGCAAAGCTACACAGAGAAACCCTGTCTCAAAAAAACAAAACAAAACAAAAAAAAAAAAAAACTAATTAAAAAAAGAACACAGAATCTAATAATATAATATGCAACCATAAAAGAATGAAATATGGCTTAGGATGTTATCTCAATGAGAAAATGCCTTTGGCCCCTAGTCTTCATGCACACTTGCAAATACATAAACACACACATATACATACACACATAGCGAATTCACTAAAAAATGTGGCAAAAAGAAAAAAGAAAAGGGGGTGGGAGGGGAAAGCTGAGAAAAGAGATACTTCTTAAATTACTTCCAAAAACTAATAAATAGCATTGATAGTGTAGCTCAGTGGTAGAGCACTTGCCTAGAATACATGAAGTTCGATTTGATCCACAGCAATATTAAAAAAAAACAAACCACTAAGCGTATGTAATAATTTACACAATCATATGACCTGCATGGGAATCTACTTCTGAGATTCCCCACTCACCTAGGATTTCCCAGGCTAAGAACAATGGCTGGAGCGCAGCTCAGAAGTAAAAAAACACTCACCTATTACGTGTGAGCCCCCCACCACCCTCCCCCTTCCAACCCCAGCAACAAATGTGCACCGAGAAGCACTCTTCATAAACCAAGGAGGAAAGTGCTGTCATTCCAACTGGAGGCAGGAGAACCACAAGTCTGAGGCCAGTCTGAGCTGCAGTGAGATCCAGGTTAACTTAGGCTACACAGTGGCACTCCATCTTACAAAAACAAACAGGGCTGGGAGATGGCTCAGCGGGTGGTCTGCAAACATGAGAACCTGAGTCTGAATGCCCACACCACACAGAAAGCTAGATGTGCATGCACATGCCTGTAAGACCAGCAATGGAAGGTGGAAACAAGGAGATCCCAAGAGCTAGCTGGCCAGCCTAGCCCAAAAGAGCTTCCAGTTCAGTGAGACACTGTCTCACACCAATAAGGTAGACAATAAAAGGAAAACTCCCAATGTCCTCTGCATGCATGCATGCATTCACGAAAGCATTTATACCCATACACTCACGTGCATGCACCACATATACACATAGTACAAACACAAGCATGCACGGACACACAAGCACGCACGGACACACAACATGCATGGACACACATACACATGGGGGTGGGGTGGGGCGTGGGGATAATATATCTGGGCCAGCAAGATGGTTCAGTGGGTATGGGGCCTGCAGCCAAGGCTGGGACCCACATGATGGAAGAAGTTCTAGCTAACCTGGAGAAGTTCCAGGACAACCAGGATGTATATGTATATGTGTGAGAACCTGCATGAGTTTATACACCACCATGTGTATTCAAGAGTTCCCAGAGGCCAGAAGAGGGGATTGAATCCCTTGGAACTAAGTTACAGGCAGTTATAAGCTGCCATGTGGGTGCTAGGAACCAAACCAGGTCCTCTGCAATTGCTGATAATCCACTGAGCCATTGCTCCAGCCAATGTTTGTTCAATTTCAAAGGCTGTATTCTCTCTATTGTACAACCACCATACTCCCTACTTGATATGACTGCCTCTATGAACACTAAGTGCCAAACCTTCAGACTCCAGTGACTTCCGAAGAATCACCAATCTTTGCTAACAATAAAATACACAAACTAGGCATGGCAGCACGTGCCATAATCCCAGCACTCGAGAGGTGGAGGCAGGAAGATAAGAAGCTTGAGGCCAGTTTAGGCTGCAAGTCAATGTCTCAAATTTAAAATCCTCAGCAAAATATCGTGGTCTAGTCAACGTTAAGCCCGTCTTTTACCTCTTTGATTCAGTCGGCTGGCTCTTCTTTATCATTCCACGGAGCCTTGCAGCTGACTGAAAAGCACATAAAATATTCGTTCACATAAAAATGCTACCATATAAATACACTGTCTACTCATTAAAGCAGTAAGTATTTGCTACTATATCCAGGCTTATTTAGGAAATACAGATTTTTTAAGATTCGATACTTATTCTTGGTAATAGACATGAGATAAATACCATAAATAATAAAAGCAAGCACATAACACCATCTAATATACTGGCATTCTGGTACCTTGAACCAAGCTGCTTGTGAGTTCACATGACTAAACACAGTATTTAATCAAATATACTATTACAGGGCTGGCAGGATGGTTCAGGAGCACAGCACCTGCCTAGAATGCACAGGCTTGGTTTTAATCACAGTATTGCAAAAACAAATTTAAAAAACTAATAAGCAAAGTGAGATGGCTCACACCTATCCCAACCTTCAGGAGGCTGAAGTAGGACACATAAATGTAGTAAGTTCAAGGCCAGCCTGGCTACATAGCAAGACTGTCAAAAAAAAAAACCCAAAAAACAGTAAGAGCCAGTGAGACGGCTCGATCCATAAAAACACTTGCTACCAAGCCTGATGACCTGAGTTCAGAGGACCCACACGGGGGCAAGAGAGAAGTGACTCCTGAAAGTTGCCCTCTGACCTCCACGCATGTGCCATGGCACGCGGGCACACACGGGCACACCCGTGCACACCCATGCAGTCTGCCTTTCTCTACCTCTTTCTCAAAATTAAATGTTGTTAAGAAAATTAAAAAATAATAAGACATGGGCTGAGCATGGTGGCACATTCCTCTAATCACAGTATTTGTGAGGAAGAAGTAGGTGGATCGCTGAGTTTGAGGCCAGCCTGATCTACATAGTGAGTTCCAGGTCAGCAGAGTTACATGGTGAGACCTCAAAAACAAAAGATGAAACAGGTTCACATACAAACACATATAAAAGGTATACACTCCTACACATACATATACAAACCACAAAATTCAATCTATAGTGCTGGAAACCTATTTGGACATTTTCCAGAAAAGTTATAGGTTATATTTTTCATAACTAAATTTACAACTTTTTTTAAAAAAGATTTTGTTGTTGTTATTTTTCTAGATAGAGTTTCTCTGTATAGCCCTGGCTATCCTAGAATTTGCCTTGTAGACCAGGTTGGCCTCAAACCAGAGGCTCATCTGCCTCTGCCTCCCAAGTGCTGGGATTAAAGCTATGTGCCACCACCGCTCGGGCTTTAAGATTTATTTTTATTTCACATGTATGAGTATTTTCCCTGCAGAGGCCAGAAGAAGACATCCCCTAAAAGCAGAATTACAAACATTTGTGAGCCACCACATGGGTGCTGGCAATTGAACCTCCACACTGTGGAAGAGCTCAGAGTCATCTCTCCAGACTCTCAAACTGTAGTTTGGATTAATTAAAATCACAAGCAGAGTATGTAAATTGTTTTCTTTCTTTTTTCCTGTGGTACAGGCTAGCTCTGAACCTGCTATTTAGTCAAGGTTAACCCTGATCTACAGAGTGAGACTTTGCCTCAGAAAACAAGGCCAGGTATGGAAGCACTGGAGAGAGCAGAGGCAGGCTAATCCCTGGGACTCACTGACAGCCAGCGGAGTCTAACTGGCAGGCACCAGGTTCAAGTCAAAGATCCTGTCTCAAAAACAAGGCGGATGGCTCCTAAGGACAATACCTGGATTGACCTTTGACTGCCAAACATCTACATACCAAAAGAGTGAAAAAAGATGCCTACAGTCAATTAAACATGGTAATAATATCTATTAAGAAACATGAACCAGGCTGCATGGGGATATTACTCACAGGTAGAGCTGGCCTAGCATGTACAGATCCCTGGATCTGATCCAGCAGAGCCAAAGAAAAAGAAAAACAAAAAAACAAAAAAAAAAAACATTAAATCAAAACATGATTCTTCAGATTTATCCTACATCTTCTTCTTTCAAAGAATTAAATATTAAGGGTCTGGAGAGATGGCTCAGCGGTTAAGAGCACTGGCTGATCTTCCAGAGGTCCTGAGTTCAATTTCCAGCAACCACATGGTAGCTCACAACCGTCTGTAGTGGGGATCTGATGCCCTCTTCTGGCATAAAGTTGTACATGCAGATAGAGCACTCATACATAAAATAAATATATCTTAAAAAAAATATATTAACTCCATCTGGGAACCTCTTCGTTAATATATTTTTTTAAAGAGCTGTACAAGCTTCTTTTATTGTTCTTGTTTTTTTGAGATAGTTTCATGTATCCCAGTTTGGCCTCAAACTTACTATGTATGACCTTGAAATATTATTGTCCAGGGGCTGGAGAGATGGCTCAGCAGTTAAGAGCACTGACTGCTCTTCCAAAGGACCTGAGTTCAATTCCCAGCACACACATGGCAGCTCACAACTGTCTGTAACGCCAGTTCCAGGAGATCCAACACACTCACACAGTCATACACGCAAGTAAAACACGAATAAAATAAAAAAGTATAAAAAGAAAGAAAGAAAGAAAGTCTATTGTCTAGCCTCCACCTCTCAAGTTCGGGGAACACAGCATGCAGCACCCACCAGCAGGCTTACAAAAGTGTGTCTCAACAGGAAACACAAAGAAAAACAAGCAGCCTTGTGGTGGTGGTGCATGCCCTTAGGCAGAGTTCAAGGCCAGCCTGCAGTTTGAGGCCAGACTGGTCTACAGAGTGAGCTGCAGTACAGCCAGGGCTACAGAAACACCCTGTCTTGGATGAAGGAAGGAAAGGAGGGAGGGAAGAAGAAGAAAAAAAGCAAAGCAAAGCAAGCTGGATGTAGTGGTGCAACCCTTTAATCTCAGCCCTCAGAAGGCAGAGGCAGACATGTCAATGTAAATTCAAGGCCAGCCTGATCTACACAGTGAGTTCCAGGGAGACTGTCCCAAAATAGGAGGACAAAGACCACAAACCAACTGACCTTATACCAAGCATTGCTTGAATTTTGCCTTCCCTCACTTGAGGTGGAAAATTATCATCTAATTATCTCATCGTGGTTTTCATTTCAAACTCCATACATACCTCAGATAACTGAAGGGAAGCAAAAAAGTTTGCATTTTCTCTGATGTTCTTCAACCTCTTCCTCTCATAAGGTGACAATCCTGAAAAATCATCCTAGAAAATATACAGCAACAAAATCTGTCACTTCACACATAGCAAAAGCAACACACAAAACCAGATTCCTCATTCTCTACCCAGGCATTTCCCTTCAAACTGCACAGAACCTCTAATTACTTCAGGTTATCTTAACAAACAGCCCATCATCTCTGCTGGACTGGATATTAAGAGAATTGTGGTGGTACACATCTTTGACCCCAGCACTTGGGAGGCATGAGCAGACAGACTTCTATGAGTTTGAGGACAGCTTGGTCTACATAATGAATTCCAGGACAGCCGAGGGCTATGTAGAAAGACCCTGTCTCAAAAAAAAAAAAAAAAAAAAAAAAAAAAAAATGTAATCTAATATAAGCAGCCAAATGCCATGCCCTTATAGCAAACTATTTCCCAGCAGCCAAACGTTATCTTTAGGGCTGGAGAGATGGCTCAGCGGTTAAGAGCACTGGCTGCTATTCAAGAGGACCAGGGTTCAATGCTTGCCTCTTATAACCAGTTCTGATGTACCTACTACACATTACACTTCATCAAAATTAACCAAAGGGGATGGGGGGAGACACCACTGCTGTGGATGATTGTTTGATAAATAAAAAACTGATTGGCCAGCAGCCAGGCAGGAAGTATAGGCGGGACTAGAGAGAGGAGAAAAGAAAGGACAGGAAGGCAGAGAGGGGAGACACCAGCTGCCGTCCAGGGAGCATTATGTAGAGGCAACAGGTAAAGCCACAGAACACGTGGTGACATATAGATTAACAGAAATGGGCTGAGTATAAGAGTAAGAGCTAGACAATGGTAGGCCTGAGTTAATGGTCGAGCATTTTAAATAATATAAGCTTCTGTATGTTTATTTTATAAGTGGGCTCCGGGACTGGCCGGGCTTGGCAGGAGCTGGAGAGAAACTCTCCAGCTATACACCACACGAGTTCCAACATAAATAAAAGACAAAATTCAAAGCTGTGGCACATAATCTCAGTACTAGGGAAGGTGAGGCAGGAAGCTACTACAAGTTCAAGCCCAGCATGGTCTTACATAGTGAGACCTTGTCGAAAAGAAAGTGTTCAGAAGCAATACTGTAAAATGGTTCTCTGAATAAAACAGGACATAAGACAGTATACTGGGGGGAAAGGCCATTTGAAATCTTTGGTTTATAGTGAAAGAAATTTTACAATTTTGCTCAAGCGTGGGCTGAACTTCTTACTTGAAGGGAAACGGTGTGTATATAAGTGTAGTGTTACTGAATCAAATCTTAATGTTCCAAAGTCAGTCAACAGGCAATGGAAGTGGGGGAAGGCTTAAAGGTTGTCTCTCTTCGAGAGAGGGTCTCCCTGTGTAGCCCAGGCTGGCTTCAAACTCTCCCCACCTGCCTCAGTCTCTGGCATTCTGGGAGTGCTGGCATTGTAGGCATGGTGCCCCATGGTGGTAGGGAGTGGCTGTATCCTCGGCCCCTCCATGAGGGGCTACGACTAGCTGAACAGCCAACAAGGCCGGCTGGAATTATCTTTTTTTAAACAGGCACAGCTGAACGCTGCAAGATGGGAGTCGTTGGCTTTGAGGATAGTCTCATACAACTAAAATAAGAGGTATCTGAGGACTAGAGAGATGCTCAGTGGGCAAAGTGGATGCTATGGAGCATGAGGACCTGAATTCAGATGCCCAGCACCACATAAAGTCAGGCACAAGTCTATAACCCCACTGCTTCAAGAGTAGAAATGGCAGACGCCAGGGAGGCTCACTGGCCATCCAGTCTAACCACAACAGCTGGGCTTTAGATTCAGTAAGAGATCGTGTCTACAAAAGAAAAAAGGACAAGTTATGGAGAAAAAGCATAGTCTAGCCTCCAAACCCACCCACATAGTGAGTGTGCCTGCACACACACACATGCATACAGCACAGTGGCACACACAGCTGAGAATGTAAGTCACACAATTAGAAAGGAGAGGAGAAAGAAACATCTTTCAAGAGATGAAGAATAGCGAGAATAACAAAACTGATTTAATAAGAAAGCAAAGGTGGTGGCGGCGCAAACCTTTAATCCCAGCACTCAGGAGGAAGGGGCAGGAGGATCTCTGTGAGTTCAAGGTCAGCCTGGTCTACAGAGTGAGTTCCAGGAACAGCCAGGAAATTTTCTGAAATCTCTGTCTTAGAAAATAAAAAAGAAACTAGCTGGGCGGTGGTGGCCCACGCCTTTAATCCCAGCACTCGGGAGGCAGAGCCAGGCGGATCTCTGTGAGTTCGAGGCCAGCCTGGTCTACAGAGTGAGATCCAGGACATGCACCAAACTACACATAGAAACCCTGCACCAAACTACACAGAAAAGCCCTGCCTTGAAAAACAAAACAAAACAAACAAATAAATAAATGAAACTATAGAAACAACCAGGCAAAGTGGTACATAACTTTAATTCCAGCACTTAGAAAAGGCAGGCGGATCTCTGTAAATTCGAGGCCAGCCTGGTCTACAGAGCTAGTTCTAGGACAGGCTCCAAAACTACACAGAGAAACTCTGTCTCAAAAAACAAAATAATAATGATAATTTAAAAAATTTTTAAATTAAAACTAAATGCAATAAAATTTACATTAAATTAAAGGGCTTGCGAGATGGTTCATCAGGTAAAGGTGCCTGCCATCATCTTTTGATTCCTATGACCTCCACACTCATGTCAGGGCACATACATGCATGCACACTCGTGTGCAGACACACACACAAGCACATGCACACACAAAACATTTTTTTTTAATTTACATTAGATAATAAAACAGATTTTGCTGGAGATCCTTCACCACCTTAGCCTTCAGAACTTCTCATTTCAAAGTGAGAAGATAATGAGAACTAAGCACACTCTTACCAGGCCCGGGACGCCATCTTCATCACTGCTTCCCATGTCCACACTGAGAGGCACGGATTCTTCGGTGCTCTGGAGTTCCAGCTTGGTACTTTCAGTATGAGCATCCAAGGATGGCTTCAGCAGAACGGCTTCTGCCTTGGAAGACACGGCCTTCATCTTTGAAGTTAAAACCTTTCTACAAGTCTTCTTCCGGTCAGTCTTCTTATGAGCCACTGCATTGTTAGAATTATTTTCAAACGGGGATCTGGACAACTTAAATAGTGCCAGCTTGGAATTGCTGAGCGAAAATGGGCAAAGATAAACCTTAGCTGTTTTCCCTAAAGTTGTAGTCTGTATTGGTCTCAAAGAAGTATAAGCACTACTTCCAATTTCTTTATATTCATTCACCTATTGGGGCAATAAAAGAAAAGAGTATTAGAAATCCCAGATCCTACGCTCCTTACAAGACACTAAACAAATCTGTGTAAATAGGTCTAATTCCTACTTCATAGTGACATGATTCAAACTGATGGCCTGTTAGGAAATTTTTCCCTCCTCCAAAACCTGGATACTTAACTCTCTAACCTAAACGGAATTACTGAAGGCACATTTCTTTACCATAAGTCTGTAACTGAAGTAATTAGGCCAAAGGTCAGATTCAAGTTAGCTATAATTGCTTAAAGCTGACAGTGAGTGCTGCAAAGCAAAGGCAGGGAGCCGGGGGACCCATCCCACGGTTTTGGAGTTGTTTGTTGTTGTTGGCGAAGGAGATAGGGTCTCACTACCAAGCTCTGGCTGGCCCAGAACTCACTATGTAGTACAGGATGGCCTCAAACTCAAGAGTTCCACCTGTCTCTGCCTCCCGAGTGATGGGATTAAAGGCAAACCTACCGTTATTTCTGGAGTTGGTAGGAAACTTTCCTCAACACTTAACGATCTTAGTTTCTTTTAAGAAAAAAAAAGAAAAGAAAAAAAGGCAGGGATCACAGCTTTTCCTTGGCGCCAGTGTCTAGCAGATCCCTCCCAGGCAGAATCAGGTCTCACCTGCACCTGGGGACAACGTCTGGAGGCCGCCTTTTCCTCACCCTCAGCGTTGGACCCAGACATCTTTCTGCCCTTGAGCAGACGGGCTCTTCCCGCTAAAATCTAGGCGGAATTGGGCGGGGCCCCTCGTGACGTGGGCGGCCCTGAGGGAGGGGCCTCCGCGGCCCGGGAGGAAGAGCTGTCTGTACTCCCCCGGGCCATAAGATCTTTAGGCGCATTTTTTTTTGTTTTGTATCCTCGATCATCACAGCTCTGCCCATTCAAGACAGGATCTACCACTAAACCTGCAGCTCACCTCTCGAGTTGGACTGGCTGACAGAAAGCTCTAAGGATCCGCCTTGTCTCCACCCCCTAACCTAGAGAGCCGCCATCTCCCGGGTTTTGGTTAATACAGCATCTCTCTATGTAGCCCTAACTAGCCTCCTAATCCTACTGCCTCAGCTTTCTAAATGCGGGTTCCAGGATCCCAATCAACACTTAATTGGGTTCTGTAACATTGAGGCTAGTAGTTCCCGAGATCTTGCTTTGAAAAATACTGGTTCTTTAGCTTAGAAAAACACCATACCTCTGCTTTGCAGCATGACCCTGAAAAAGATCCATACCCTCATAAATGCCAGAAGGATCGGAAAACAAATGAGCACAAAAACCAATCAACAGCCTAGAAAAAAAAAATCACACAGTCGGTAGGTAAAGTGCCTGCATTAGGACCTGAGTTTGATTCCCAGAATCCAAACTAAAAGCCTGGGGTTATAATCCCAGCATAGGCAAGGCAAGACAAGTTGAGTTTTGAGGCTCCATAGCTAACCAGACTAACCTAAACACAGAGCCCCAGGTCCAAGAGACACCGTCTCAAAAACAACAGGGGCCAGAGAGATGACTCAACAGGTGAGGACACTAGCCACACAGGCCAGTGGTTTTATTTTGATTCCCAGAGCCCACACAAATGCAATTTCTCACTGCTGACCTCTGATCTTCATATGTACACCACGGCACACCCCCATACACGTCAATAATAGAAATAAGACTTCTTTAAGGGTGGACAGCTCCTGAGGAAGGACATCCAAGACTGGCCTCCGGCCTCCAAGTGCATGCACGCACACAAATGCCACAACCCTTTCCCCCAACCACCAAGATGTGCACACACCACACACACAATGACAACATTCAGCCTTTACTTCTGCCCACTTCCTTGCAATACTACTACTGGAAAATTACACCTGACTGCTACTGTTTCCTTAAATCGTAATTAGGGGAGCAGCTAAGCATGATGGCGCATGCCTGTCATCCCGAACTTGGGATGGGAGGCACGTGGATCAGGAATTCAAAGTTGTCATTAGCTATAAAGGCAGTTCAAGGGAGGCGACCCTGTCTCAAAATAAGGGAGAAGGGGAAAAAAAGTAAGCATTTGTATTGCTTGTTTCTAATAGTTGATAATGCTGGTTTAAACTGCACACGACAGACTGGCGGTGGTGGTGCACACCTTTGATCCCAGCACTTGGGAGGCAGAGGCAGGCAGATCTCAGTGAGTCTGAGGCCAGCCTAGTCTACAGAGTGAGTTAGTGAGTTCTAGGACAGCCAGGACTGTTACACAGAGAAACCCTGTCTCGAAGAAAAAAAAAATTGCACATGACTATCTGTTCACCTGGTTTGGGGTTTTTTTGTTTGGGTTTTGGTTTTTCAAGACAGGGTTCTTCTGTGTAGCTTTGCGCCTTTCCTGAAACTCACTCTATAGTGCAGGCTGACCTCGAACTCACAGAGATCCACCTGGCTCTGCCTCCCAAGTGCTGGGATTAGAGGTGTGCGCCACCACCGCCCGGCCTGTTCACCTGTTTTTAACTAAAGAAAAACTACAGGTTGACAGTGGTGACAAAGGCCTTGTAATCCATACTCAGCACTGGTGTCACGGAGAAGCTAGCAAGTAGGAATCCAGTCAGTCTTGGGCCAACAGGACTTTGCCTGGGGGCAGTGTTCTAAGAGGACTTTAAAAGCCAAAACACAGGCTGAGAATGTAACTCAGCAGAACTGCTAGAACTCCGTAGAACCTAGAATGCACAGAACCCTTAAATTCTATCCCCAGCACCACATAAAACCAGGCATGGTGACCCACACCTGTAATCTCAGCTCTAGGCAGGTGAACGAAGGAGGATCAGAATTCAAGGTCATCCTCCATTACTTTAAGAGTTAGAGGCCAGGTGGGGATACATAAGACTATCTCAAGTTAAGAGAGAGAGAGAGAGAGAGAGAGAGAGAGAGAGAGAGAGAGAGAGAGAGAGAGAGCGAGCCGGGCGGTGGTGGCGCACGCCTCTAATCCCAGCACTCGGGAAGCAGAGCAAGGCGGATCTCTGAGTTTGAGGCCAGCCTGGGCTACAAAGCAAGATCCAGGACA
This sequence comes from Peromyscus eremicus, assembly GCF_949786415.1. Classification (NCBI taxonomy): domain Eukaryota; kingdom Metazoa; phylum Chordata; class Mammalia; order Rodentia; family Cricetidae; genus Peromyscus; species Peromyscus eremicus. The sequence continues at coordinate 95,341,699 of NC_081419.1, read as the reverse complement.
GGCACTAAAACTACACAAAGAAACCTGTCTCAAACAAACAAACAAAAAAAGGAGCTAAAAGGCTCAGAATATGGACATTACCTAATAAGATTTCCAAACACTGTCTTTCATAAAGTCAGGACCTTATTAAGCCTTTTCTTCATATTCTCTTGAGTTGCCATGAACCACAACAATTATCTTCCCATCCACATTTACTCCCTACGGAACTCTCTACTCCAAGCTAAGCCTCACTGAGAACAGGCAAGTGTTCTACTACTGAACTGCACCTCCAGCTCAGAAACATACATTTCCGAGCTAATGAGTTCATAATATAAAAATTCTGCGTCCAGTGAAGTGACACGTCTGTGTTCGGAAACCCAGCTACTCAGGAATCAAGAGTGAAAAACATACAAAAACCAACTTGGAGGCAAAACAAACAAAAAAAACCAACCTACCTGGGCAATGGAGCAAAACAGTCCCGAAATTAAAGGAAGAACAAAGATTTCTGTTTGCACTCGTCCTTTAAGACCTTTCTAGTGCTAAGGTTTCGTCCTTGTTTCGTTAATTGTAAATCCTCACTACTTAAAGTTTGCCAATTTCCTGTCTTCACGCAGCAAGGGCCCAATTGTAGAAAACAAGTGAAATAATTTGATAATTATATTAGTAGCACCTTCAAGGTCCTCTATAACATAGTACTTCCAGAATTTTCACTTTGTAGACCAGACTAGCCTCAATCTCTCAGAGATAACACCTGCCTCAGCCTCCCGAGTGGCTAGAATTAAAGGCGTGTGCTCCAGCCAACAGATGGCCCCTAAGGGATTTTTTTTCAGGCAGGGTCTCATTCTGATGCCCAGGCTGCCTCCAAAACCCGGTAATCCTGTTTCAGCCTCCCACATACTAGGATTACAAGCATGATCCTCATATCCGGCTCACACTCTTTACACTTCGGAGCTTTTAACAACATGCACAAACAGCCCCTCACTATCTGCTCGGTTTCTTCAAAACATAACAAATAAAACCTTTCATCCGAACCTTCCTGAGCCTTACCAAGACCCCAAGGAAGCAACTGCCCGCCAGAAAGAGCTTCCAAATCTTGAGAGGTTGAAGGCGGGAAAGTTGCCGACGGAGACGCGCAAATTTCAGTCTAGCCCTTTAAGCCGTCCCGCGCTCAGCGTTCCTCCCAAATCCCACAATCCTCTGCTTGTGTATTTCCGGTTCTTCTAGCTCTGCCGGAAGTCGTTTCTGTCAGTCGCGCAGCAGTGTCTGGCGGAGCTGGTTTGGAAACGGTGTTGTGTTCCTTGGACTTCGTTGCCGGGATTTAATCAAATTTTGGGGATCTTCACCGCAGCCATCACCATGTCGGTCCCAAGCGCACTCATGAAGCAGCCGCCCATTCAGTCTACGGCTGGGGCCGTCCCAGTTCGCAATGAGAAAGGTACTGGCTCCCCTCCCCTCCAGGCTGATCTTACTCTTTCAGCCTCAGTATCCCTCAAACCTACCTTAGGTCGGCCCTATCAGCCCTGATGACCCTGAAGACTTAACCTCAGTTTCTCCCTCTGTCCCACCTAAATTCTCACCCCGTCATGTAGCCTAGAGAATGGAGGATGTGGGGTCGACTTAGTGAGGTCCTCTCTCAAAGTAAAAAGTAAAGGAGGCTGGAGAGGTGGCTCAGCGGTTAAGAGCACATTCTGCTCTTCCAGACGACCCGAGTTCAGTTGCCAGCACCCACATCAGGCGACTCAACAACCAACCACCTGTAACCCCAAATCCAGGGAGATCTGACACCTCTGGCCTCTGCCGGCGCCCGCACATATCCACACACAGCATCGTTAAAAATAGGGCTCCAGAGATGGCTCAGCCGTTAAAGGCTAAACTCAACAACCAAAACAATAACAAAAATATAAGGAAAACGCGAGCTGAGGTCTTTGTGTGTATATCCAAAGCTACCTTTGATTTGCCCAGTTTGATGATAAGGGTTTCCTCATGTTACTCTTTCTAGTCTCTGGAATTGTTTTGTTTATTTTTATGTGTATGAATGTTTTGCTTGCGTGTATGTATGCCACCATGTGGATTCAGTACCCAGAGAGGCCAGAAGAGAGCATGGGATCCCCTGGAACTGGAGTAGCCAACTGTTACAGACGGCATGTAGATGCTGGGAAAATGAATCCAGGTCCCCTGCATGAGCAGCAGGTACTCTTAGCTGCTGAGTCATCTCTCTCTTCAGCTCCAACATGTTGGTGTTTTAGAAGAGATATCTGGCTCAGCATAAGGGCTAGAGGAAAAGAAGGTAGAAATTGATAAAATTAGAATATTGTTATGAGCCGGGTGGTGGTGGCGGCGGCGGCACACGCCTTTAATCCCAGCCCTCGAGAGGCAGAGCCAGGCTGATCTCTGTGAGTTCGAGACCAGCCTGGGCTACCAAGTGAGTTCCAGGAAAGGCGCAAAGCTACACATAAAAACCCTGTCTCGAAAAACAAAAAAAAAGGGGAGAGGGGAGGGGTTTGGGGATTTAGCTAGCGCAAGGCCCTGGGTTCAATCCTCAGTTCCAAGAAAAAAAAAAAAAAAGAATATTGCTATGTTGTAAAGGCTATCATAACATCTCAGCGGGAGGAGCTAGCTGAGATGTTATGATAGCTTTGCTTACTGTGCCAGAGTTCAGACCCCTAGCATCCATGTAAAAGCAACACAAGCTTATAACCCCTTGTAGTGAGAAGAGAAGAGAAGAGAAGAGAAGAGAAGAGAAGAGAAGAGAAGAGAGGGAGGGTCTTTTAGGCTTGATGGCCAGCTAATGTAGCTGAAACAGCAAACATCAAGTTCAGTGAGAGACTGTTTCAGAGGAAAAAAAAAAAAAAAAAGGCTGAATGTGATATCACACACTTTTAAGCACAGCATTCAGTAGACAGAGGCAGACAGATCTCTGTAAGTTTGAGGCAAACCTGGTCTACTTACCCAGTTCCACATCAGCCAAGTCTGCATAGAGAAACCCTGTCTCTGAAAAAAAGGTGTTTGGGCTGGAGATTGGCTCAGTGTTTAAGAGTACTTGTTGCTCTAACAGAGGACTGTGTGGCCCAGTCATCCATAGCTCTTATTCCATGGAATCTGAAGCCCTCTTCTGACTTCGTAACATGCATTTATACATGCTTCCAAAACAGTCATACACATAATAAATCTTTTTAAATTTTGATTTACAAATAAGGTGGAAAATGATAAAGGCTCCTGAGTCAACTTCTATCCCCTCTGCATCTGCATACATGTGCATACACCACTCACACACACAAAGAAATCTCAGAGAGGTCTTAAAAAAAAAAATGTGTGAGTGAGCTGGGCAGTAGTGGCGCATGCCTTTGATCCCAGCAGAGGGAGCAGAGGCAGGTGAATCTCTTGAGTTCAAGGCCAGCCTGGTCTACAGAGTGAGTTCCAGGACAGCCAGGGCTGACCTATTAATTTCAATTCATTAAGAAAGCTAAGGAACAAGAAGCAGAACCTATCACAATGTGTGTGAGTGATATTTTAGTTTTTTTTGTTTGTTTGTTTGTTTTTTGGTTTTTGGGGTTTTTTTTGGTTTTTTTTTTTTTTTTTTGGTTTTTCAAGACTTTCTTTGTGCAACTGATATTTTAGTTTTATGTTGCCACTTAAATTACTCTTGCTAATGTGCTGGGCACTGTTACTAAGAATTTGTTTAATAAGAGTGCATTTGTTACTCATTCAGGTCACCATTGAGGGCTGAGATGACGAAGCTTGAATTTGTAGGGGGATTTTTATGCCGTTTCACTGCTCACAGTCCCCTGCTTCATTGTCCCCAGGGTACCTCTTGATGTCTTGATGTTGGTATTCATGAAATGCCTTCTCAAGACATAGTCTTTATAGGAAAGCACTGATAGATGAATATGTAGTTGGATAATAGCTGCCGTATCCCCTTTAGACTCTGGTCCATTGGGAACTCAGGGTTCTATCTGCAAAGGCCAAGAGTTGAAGGGAATTGGGAAAGAGGTTACTGAAACATAAATTATCTTTCTTGTTCAGGTGAGATTTCAATGGAAAAAGTGAAGGTAAAACGCTATGTGTCTGGAAAGAGACCAGATTATGCCCCTATGGAGTCCTCAGATGAAGAGGATGAAGAATTTCAATTCATTAAGAAAGCTAAGGAACAAGAAGCAGAACCTGAGGAGCAGGAAGAGGATTCATCCAGTGACCCCCGACTTCGGCGTTTACAGAACCGCATTAGTGAAGATGTGGAAGAGAGGTGATGACTAAGTTATGTTTTCCTGAACTGAGACCTCTCATGGGGATGATAGCCAATGCTTGTGCTTACTGTGTGCCATCTGTACTGTTCCAAATAAGTTACATTTGCCAATTCTTACAATCTGTAGAACATCTTATAAGATTGGTACTACTATACCTGTATTACAGGTGAGGAACTAAGACAGCAAACGGTTAGGGAAGTGGCATGACCAAAGTTATATAGCCAGGAAATGGCAGCTTCAGGAAACAGCTCTGTACTTGTAGCCTAATGACTAATTAGCTTCTAAAGATAATAGAAAACAGCATTTGTTGGTCTGTGGGAGGAAGTCTTTTTACTATAAAATTGTGTCATAAAATTTGAGAAACTAATTTTATCCATATAGTTTTTTGTTTGGTTTGGTTTATTTTTTGGTTTTTCTGTGTAACCCTAACCATCCTGGAACTCACTCTATAGATGAGACTGGCCCTGAACTTAGAGATTTGCCTGCTTCTACCTCCCAAGTCCTGGGATTAAAGGCGAGTGATACCACCACCCTGACATACAGTTGTTTCTTGTTGTGTTGTAGCCCAGAATGACCTAGGTTGGCAGTGATCCTCTTGTCTGTCCTCTCAGTACTGACATGACAGGTGTGAACCACCACACCTTGCTCTTCTACTTGTTCTAATGACCACTAAGTAAAAATGACAAGTAGGAAGAAAGACATGGTGTGGTATGTGGGCTCGTGTTGGAAAGAGAAACTCCCAGTTAGAAATCAGAGCAGGCAAGATATCCTGAACTTTCACAGTTCATAATGTTTCAATTTGGGGGCATGGCGGAGTGTCTCAGTGTGTACAATTGTTTGTCATGTAGGCCTGACAACCTGAGTTCCATCATCCTGAAACAGACTCCCAAAATTTGTCCTCTGATTTCCACAAACATGCTGTGGTGCATGTATATCTGCATTCATTCTTAAACTATCTGTCTCTATCTGTGTCTCTTATCTCCAATACATCATGAACACTCACAATAATAAAAATGAAATTTAAAATTTTTAAATGAAAATTTTTCACAGACAACATGAGTCAAAACAGTTCCAGTTATTTATTTGCTCATTTGTTTGTGTATTTGCCTTTGGGTTTTTAAGAATATTATGTGGCCCAGGCTGGCCTTGAATTCAATATGTCATCAGCTTCTGAGCCTCCTGCCTTCACCTCCAAAGTGCTGAGCATATACTACCATGCCTAGCCATTTATTTTATTAAATAGATAGATCCAAGTAACTTAAGTATTTATGTCCTAATAACTAAACCACCTGAAAATTGTATGCCTACAAGAGAAAAAAATGTTTTATTTCATTCTTAACAAGACCAGTTACTTACTAGTAACTCACTAGAAACTGTTGGATACTGCCAACTTCTCAGACCTTGGAGTCAACCTGTTCCTATCAACTTTCATGTTTAATTGCCTTTTATCACAGCAGCCACCAATCCCAGTTTCACAAAAATACTATGCTGCTGAGAAGAATGTAATATGACCTAATAAAACTGTGAGCTACTTGTCATTTAAAAGATCCCTAGTGTGCCATAAGATACTGCCTAAACCGATGTTTTAGGCCCAACTTAACTATGCTCTGATATTCTGTTGTAGTTTGTTGGGTTGTCTGTATAATTTTTAAATTTTTTTGAAATTAAAATATAATTACATCATTGCCCCTAACCTCTCTCCAGCACTCCCTTTACTGTCTCAAATTCATGGCCTCTTTTTCTTTCTTTATTGTTGTTGTTTTTGTTTTTCTCTGTGTGTAGCCCTGGCTGTCCTGGAACTCCCTGTGTAGACTAGGCTGACCTCGAACTTCTGCCTCTACCTCCCAAGTACTGGGATTAAAGGCATGCCACCTGCCAGCTGCCCTCTTTTTCTTAAGCTGTTGGTTCACATACACACACCTACTTAAATATATAAATTCAACCTGCTCAGTCTATATAATGTTACTTGTGTGTATATTCAGGGCCATTGGTATAGTATAGTATATAACCAATTGAGGCAGGGACTTTTCCCTGGGGAAACCTGTTTCTTCTGCTCTCAGCATTCCTTAGTTGCCTGAAGTTCTTTGAATGGGGCTGGGGCCCTGTGAGGCTTCCACCTTCTAAGTTAGTGTGTCTATTGGTTTAGTCCTTGTTCAGGTCTTTTTTAGGCAGCCATATAGCTAAGAATTCATGGGTCTATAGCTTCCCTGAATTTTCTAGGACATACACTTTCACAGCAGACTTCCTGGTTGTCTGGCTCTTAAAATCTTTCTGCCCTCTCTTCTATGATGTTCCCCAAGCCTCAGGTGCAGGAGTTATGTTTTAGAAATTATTAATTGGGACTAGGTACCACATGATCACGTGTTCTTTGAATTTTGATTGGTTGTGGTTTTCTGTAATGGTTTTCTTCCGTTGCAAAAAAATCTAAGTATAAATATTTAGAATGCAGTAGGAATTAAGCTGGTTTCGTAAAGTGGCAGTTATAGGTCCTCCTCCAAAATCCCTGGTCTCAGTAGCTGTGGGTAGTTGGCCAGGTTTCCAATACCAGGCATGTTTCCCTCTTGCTAAACAAGTCTTAAGTCCAATTAGAGAGATCTTGGTTACCACCAAGATCGGTGCGTCATTACTGCACCCATAAGGGTGCCATGCCATGCTGGTAGTTATTGTAGCTCCAAGGTGCCACAGCTGGGGAGGGCTTTTGGTTGCCTCCCTCCCTTTGGAAGCTGCATGGTGCCTTCTGGTACCCTGAAAACTAGTCCTCAGGGAGGGGGTGTCCAGATCAGATACAGCTTGGACTCTCGATACCTTGTGTCCAAAGTGCATGGCGTCTTAGGCAATAGTCACTTGCCTTCAAGCTCTGGGAGGCTACCAAGAGCAACAGCGATGGCCTGTAATGTTGGGAGTCCTTTAGAGTCCCTGACCAACAATTTGAAAGGCGGCTTCTCATACCTGGTATTAGGGCTTTTTTATTGGATAGTCTGTGGCTCTTGAGGAGGGAAATGTTGTCAACCGAGGTAGTCAACCGAGGTAGGAAATTTTTATTTAAATTATGTATGTATGTATATATATACACATAGACTTATATGTGTTATATCTAACTTTAGATAAACAGCAGTATGATTCCTTATGACTTTTTCAGACATTGTTACTGTTAACTGTTTCAGTTTCTTGAATCAGAACTTTAATTTTTCCATCTTAAGACTTCAATATTAGGCAGGCAGATCTCTCTAAGTTCAAGGCCAGCCTGGTCTACAGATCAAGTTTGAGGTCAGCCAGGACTACACAGGGAAAAAAAAAAAAATTCAATATTGCTCTGTGTGGTGACTCATGCCTGTTATTCCAGCACTAGAGAGGCCAAAGCGGAAGGATAGCCATATTTTAACTACATAGCAGGTTGCAGGCCAGCCTGGGCTAAAGAGTAAAACTCTTGGAGAGAGGGAAAGGGAGAGAAGCAGGGAGAAAAAGAAGAGAGAAAGCAAATGCAATTTCAGGACACTGCAGCTGAGCAAATGTAGTTGGTGGTCCCTTATCTTTTTGATACTAATAGTACACTTGGAATTCTACTTTTCAGATTGGCTCGGCACCGGAAAATAGTGGAACCTGAAGTGGTAGGAGAAAGTGACTCAGAAGTAGAAGGAGATGCTTGGCGCATGGAACGGGAAGATAGCAGTGAAGAAGAGGAGGAAGAAATTGATGATGAGGTAAGAAGAAAAACGTGGGATTTTTCCTCCCAGGGTACAAGAAAAAGTTGGGACCAGTGCTCATTTGTTGAGGCTATAAAGGCACAAGATTTGCTACTTTTAGCTGAACTCTGATTGTGATTCCTGTTTATTGGGGATAAGACTGAAAATGCAATCATGCTGAATTATGCTTACACATGTCAGAGTTTCTTGAACCTGTTGAAGACAAAAATCAAAGCTATGCAAGGGGCTCAGTAGTAGGACTTGGACATGGTGTACACAAAGCCCTGAGTTCAGTCCTTAGCACCAACAAAACAGGCTTGGAGCACAGGCCATTTGAATAACTGGCTAAAATATATGCCTTGATAGGAAATAGAGCGGCGCCGTGGCATGATGCGTCAGCGAGCACAGGAGAGGAAAAATGAAGAGCTGGAAGTGATGGAAGTGGAAGATGAAGGACGCTCTGGGGAGGAGTCGGAGTCAGAGTCTGAGTATGAGGAGTACACAGACAGTGAAGAGGAGATGGAGCCTCGACTTAAGCCTGTCTTCATTCGAAAGTAAGTGTCTGCCAGGCCTGGATCCCCAGCTCCTCAGTAGGCTGAGGCAGGAGGATTGCTAGTTCAAGGCCAGCCTAAGATACAAAATTAGTTAGTTCAAGACAAGCATGGACAATTTAAGAAAACTCTCTAATTCTCAAAAGAGACTAGGGATATCAGTCAGTGATAAATGCTTGCTTAGTATGCACAAGGGCCTAGGTTCAATCCCCAGCAGAGGAAGGGGGAAAAATAGTCAAACCCGGACAGAATCCACATGGTTAAGTTCTAGGTCTGACAATAAAAGGCTCTGTATCCCACATTTTCCTGCAGTGGAAGTCTTCTTCCCAGTGCCCTAGCCCTGTAGCAAAGATGCTGAGAAGTAGCGGGATGTTAGCAGATCTGACTAAAGGATTTGTTTTTAACTAAGTCTCTGTCGTTCTGTTTTATCAGTGAAGACTCGGGAGACAGATGCTTAGGTAAAAACCTGCTAATGCAGAGAGGCAGAGAAGGCACCCAGCTGCTTCTTCCTCTGTTTTCTCCTATCCCATCGGAAACAAACAATCCTCTAAGTGGATGTCCCTCTCTTCTGCTTCCTGTGTGCCTCTCTCTCTCTGGCTCTCTCTGGTCACTTCCAGTCAGCTGGTTGCTTGTTCCAACTCTTGACCTGTGGTTGCTTTAAATAACATAATCTTGGGGTTTACAGTTCAAAAAACCACAACATAATGGTAATCTGAGTGTGTGTGTTTGTGCTTTGAGATGCTCTTGCTGTGCAGCCTTAGGTGGCCTGAAATTCACTATGAGGTCTAGACTGGTCTCAGACTTGTGGTCCTCTTGCCTCAGCATCCGAAGTGCAGGGCTTACAAACATGTACCTTGCTAATCAATTTTTGTTGAGGTTTTTTGTTTTGTTTTGTTTTGTTTTAGAGATACTAGAGATGAAACCCATGCATATGCTAGGAAAGTGCTTAACACATTGCCAGGAAAAATCATGTTTTAAACACAAAATTAAGCTTATAAAGCAAATTTCTCTTTCTTTCCTAGTGTTTAGGAATCTTACTATTTATAGTCAACCCAGCAGGATCCTTGTTAAATAGTCAGTTATCAATGATTAAGGGAATTTTGGTGCTGTAAAGTCCTGAGATGAAGCTAAACACTGTGGCACACACCAGTAATCCACATATTTGAGAAGTGGTAGATAGAAATATTATTAACCAGCCAGGCGGTGGTGGCACACGCCTTTAATCCCAGCTCTGGGGAGGCAGAGGCAGGCAGATCTTGGTGAGTTTGAGGCCAGCCTGGGCTACTAAGTGAGTTCCAGGAAAGGCGCAAAGCTACACAGAGAAACCCTGTCTTGAAAAACCAAAAAAAGAAAAAGAAAAGAAATACTATTAACCATCCAGTGTTCAGGGCCAGCCTGAGTACATAACGAAGTTCAAGGCCTGCCTTGGTGGATGAGAAGATGGCTCAGTAAAATGCCTGTGTGAGGCCTGTGTGGGCTATATGAGACCCTGTCTCAAAACAACAAAAAGACCTAGAGTGAACTGGTGACACAACCCTGTAGTCCCAGCTGTTCAAGAGGCTGAGAGAAGAGGATACAAGTTCAAGGCCAGGTTGGACAATATAGTGCCATCTTTTTTTTTTTTTTTTTTTTTGTTTTTGTTTTTGTTTTGTTTTGTTTTGTTTTGTTTGTTTTTTTTTTTTTGTTTTTCGAGACAGGGTTTCTCTGTGTAGCTTGCGCCTTTCCTGGAACTCACTTGGTAGTCCAGGCTGGCCTCGAACTCACAGAGATTCGCCTGGCTCTGCCTCCCGAGTGCTGGGATTAAAGGCGTGCGCCACCACCGCCCAGCCTAATATAGTGCCATCTTGTGTCAAAAATAAAAGCAGTGGTTCAATGGGTAAAGGTACTTGATACCAAGCCTGATGCCTAAGTTTCATCTCCATATGGTAAAGAAGAAAACCAATTCCTAAAAGCTGTCCTCTGGTCTTCACCATCAAGGTTTATTTATTTTTTGTGATAATAATAATAAAAGAAAAAGAAAAGAGCAGAGGCTATGGCTAAGTAGTAGAGCCTTTGCCTCGTGTACCAAATCCAGGATTCAAATCCCATTACCAGGAGAGGGGAAAGAAATCAGGCTATATTTAGGGCTAGAGATAACAGCTCAGTTGGTAGACAACTTACCTAGCTAGGCATTGTGGTAATTGTTTTTAATCCTAACATTCTGGGAGGCTGAGGCTGGAGGATTGCCATGAGTTTGAGGCTAACTAGCAATCCATAAAAGTCTTGTCAGACAAACAAGGTGCTTAGAAAGATGGCTTAGCAGTTAAGCTCTCTAGTTAGTTGTCTTCCGCAGCACCCAGGTTCAATTCCCAACACCAACATGGTAACTAATAACCATCTGTACCTCCGGCTCCAGAGCATCCAGCACCCCTCTTCTAGCTTTTGTAGGTATTAAAGAAAGAACTAGGCATGATAGTGCTGCATCTTTAATGCCTGTGCTCAGGAGGCAGAGGCAGGTGCATCTCTTGAGTTCCAGGCCTCCCTGGTCTACACAGGGAGTTCCAGGATGGTCAGGGCTATGTAGCAAGACTTTGTCTCAAAAAAGTGAAATAAGCCAGGCAGTGGTGGCACACGCCTTTAATCCCAGCACTCGGGAGGCAGAGGCAGGTGGATCTCTGTGAGTTCGAGGCCAGCCTGGTCTACAGAGCGATATCCAGGAAAAGGCGCAAAGCTACACAGAGAAACCCTGTCTCGAAAAACCAAAAAAAAAAAAAAAAAAGTGAAATAAAAATGAAAAAAATTTTAAATTTAAGGAAAGTTCTAAAAGACCAGGAATATAACACGTCTTGCACACGCTAAAGTCTTGCTCAGTCTTGGTACTGGGGGAAGAAATAGAGCTGAGATACTTCCTAGTTTGGCTTTGTCTGAAATGGACTAGACAGAGGGACACAGGTCCACTCTACGGACTTTGGGCGGTTAATAGTCCTCTGTGATACAGGAAGGACCGGGTGACAGTTCAAGAGCGAGAAGCTGAGGCACTGAAACAGAAGGAGCTGGAGCAGGAAGCAAAGCGCATGGCTGAGGAGCGGCGCAAGTACACACTGAAGGTGAGGGGTGGACTGAGTGCAGGGTCCCGGCAGTCAGGTTACAGGGAGGTGGGGTTCGGTAGCTGCATTGTTTGCCTTATCCAGATTGTAGAAGAAGAGACCAAGAAAGAGCTGGAGGAGAACAAGAGGTCTCTCGCCGCACTGGACGCACTCAATACTGATGACGAAAATGATGAGGAGGAGTACGAGGCATGGAAAGTCCGAGAGCTCAAAAGAATCAAGAGGGACAGAGAAGACCGAGAAGCGTGAGTAATGGGAAGGCCATTGAAGCCTCAAATGGCACTGGTTTGTCTGTGAACAAATATCACTCTATTCTCCTGTTGTGACTCAGAATGGAGTCCCTTGAAACAACAGTACTTACTGTGTTTTTCTCAGTTGTGGGGGTTGACCAAGCACTTCCTCTCTAGTCTCAGTAGCCTCACCTGTACGATGATGCCTCCCCTGGAGGACTGACGGATGGGGCCAGAACGTCCAGAAGCCCTTCTCTGGCATCTGACAACTGGTGCTGGCCTTCAGGCTAGATGCCTCATTTCTTAGTCCTGCACCTCCAGGCAGGGTGGAAACTGGCAAGGTCTCCTGAGGTGTAGGTTCCAGAGCTCATATGTCACTTCTGTACTATTTTTATGATTCAGATGCAGCCACAGGGCAGCCCAGGAGAAAGGGGCAGAGAAGCAGATTCTACCTCTAAGAGTGCAGAGCAGCAAGCACCTTCCTTGAAAAGCAAGTTCATTTCTGAACTGCAAAGCCACCATTGCATAGCTGTCTTTATTTTGTAGTTTCTGATGTTCTTATACAGGGCTTTTTGGTTTTTTGGTTTTTTACTTGGAGGCAGGGTCCTCGGCTGACCTAGAACTGCTGACCTCGAACTCACTATGTAGTCCAAACTGCCTCAAACTCATAGAGATCCACTTGTCTCTGCCTCCTAGTGCTAGGCTTAAAGGTGTGCACCATCATGCCAGACTTGAGGGTTTTTGTTTTGTTTTGTTTTTTTAAGATTTATTTATGTATTTTATGTGCATGAATGCTCTGTCTTCATGTACACCAGAAGAAGGCATCAGATGCTATTACAGATAGTTGTGAACTACTATGTGAAATAATGGATATTGAACTCAGGACCCAGGTTAAATACTGGGTATTGAACTCAGGTCAAATGCTCTTAACTGCTGAGCTATCTCTCCAGCATGAGATTTTTTAATTATGTGTATATGTGTGTGGATGTGTGTGGATATGTATCTGTGTGAGTGTTGGTGCCTGTGGAACCCAGAGCAGGGGGTAGGCATCACGTCCCTATAGCTACAGTTGAGTTATTCTTTGACGTTATTTTTCTGTTTTTTAAGACAGTGTTGTATGTAGTTAATGGTGACCTTGAGCTTCTGCTCCTTTGACTGCCTCCTGAGTGCTGGTTATAAGCATGTGGCCTAATGCCCAGTTTCTGTGGCGCTAGAGATAGGAGTCAGGCTTCACGCACCCTATGTAAGCATTGTACCACCAAGTCACATCTCCAACCCTCCTTTTAGATTTTAATGTTAAAATTATATATACACGTGTATTTTTCTGAGAAAGAGGATAAGACCTCCCTTTCTCCCCAGAATAAGATTTAAAACCCACTATACTTAATATTGTTAATCCATAATTTGTGACATGTGATTATGGATTACAGTATGCTTATGAAGGATTATGAGCAAAGTCTTGCTAGTTATTTTTAATTTATTCTAATTTTGTTTCAAAAGCTAGGGTATTTGAGGGAAAGACAGAATTGGGGTTGTAAAATCAAGCATTAACAATATGTCTGAACCTCAGAAAGGCTAGAATCTACTTTGGGACGTTTACAGTCCTGTTCTGGCAAACACAATAATGAAGACAAACTCATGTTTTTGTTTATTGGACTCCTGATCTTGACTTCTAACAAGCAGTAATCAGAACTAGAGATGTAGCTGGGTGTAGCAGCATGGGTCTGTCTATAGTACTAGCATTTGGGAGATGAGGCATGATTTTGAAAGTTCCAGGCCAACTATATAGCAGACCTGCTGTGAATGAATGAGTGAGTGAATGAATGAAGTGTGAAAAGGTGAATAATGGCTGAAAGAAGATGGAACCATTATCTTCAGGTATTTGGGCTTTCTGAATTTGGAAAATACTAATACTTTTGCTCTCTCGATAGGCTTGAAAAGGAGAAAGCAGAAATTGAACGCATGCGAAACCTGACTGAGGAAGAAAGGCGGGCTGAACTTCGGGCAAATGGCAAAGTCATTACCAACAAAGCTGTTAAGGGCAAATACAAGTTTTTACAAAAGTATTATCACCGGGGTGCCTTCTTCATGGTAAGTGTAAGGGGAATCACAAAACTGGGCAGTAGGGATAACTACCAGGCATGTCCAACATTTTCACATTGTGACATGACATTGTCATCTGCACATTAAACCAGGCCATTAAGTTACTCAAAAAGAAGTGTCATTAAGTACATATGATGGGCTGGGCAGTGGTAGTGCATGCCTTTAATCCCAGCACTCAGGAGGCAGAGACAGGAGGATCTCTGAGTTTGAGGCTAGCCTGGTCTCCAGGACAGCCAGGACTACACAGAGAAACTCTGTCTCAAAAAACCAAAAATCAAATAAAAAGGGGGGCGGGGAGGGGAAGCTCAGAAAGAGATAATGAGAAATGAGGCTATGATCTATATACTCCACTAATTAGGTTCTCGAACCCCCTAGAAATTATTTCATAGCCAGTTGTGGTGGAGTACACTGGTAGGATTTGCTGAAGGAGGTAGAGGCAGGAGGATCACAAGTTTGAAGCCATCCTGGGCTACACATTTCAAAAAAAAAAAGAAAAATCATTTCATAGCCAAATGAATTTATTTTATATGAAAACCACACTCTCCGGGGTTGGGGATTTAGCTCAGTGGTAGAACGCTTGCCTAGCAAGCGCAAGGCCCTGGGTTCGGTCCTCAGCTCTGAAAAAAAAAAAGAAGAAATCCACACTGTCCTCATTGGGATAAAGAGTAAAATTAAATAACTTGTGAGAGTAAATGATTTTTGGAAAGAGAAAAGTGATAATTCAAAAACTGTTAAGCTAGGCCAGGCATGGTGGTAAATGCTTTTAATCTCAGCACTTGGGAGGCAGAAGCAGGTGGATCTCTGAGTTTGAGGCCAGCCTGGTCTACACAGTGAGTTGTAGGACAACCAGAGCTACATAGTGAGACCCTGTCTCAAACAAACAAAACCCTATTAAATTGTGCTACATTTACATTGAAGGAAAACAATGTTCAGAGCTATGTTACAGTTCCAGGTCTTGGAGGATCAAGAGTTAGAGGGTACCTAAATCCAGTGGTGCCTGTTTATAACCTCAGCTACTCAGTGAACCAAGGCAGAAAGATAGCAGTTTCCAGGCCTGCTTAGGATACAACTAGAGAATCATGTGCAGCTAACAGAGCAGTGTGAAAGTACTGTAAAGACTTTGAAAAGGCAGATGGTACATGTCCTAGGAGATTGAAGAGGGAGCGTGGGACTAGATTACAGTTTATTGGCAGAGTACTTGTGTAGACTGTACAAGTATTTGATCCCTAGTACCATGAAAAAAAGGTTTTTCCAGACAAGGTGGAGCATACCTGTAATCTCACCATTTAGAAGGCAGAAAACAGAATCGGAAGTCCAAGGTCATATATCAGGTTCCACCAAACCCGAGGCTACATGAGGTCCTCCCTTTCTTCCTTCCTTTCTTTTTGTCTTCTTTTCCCTCCCTCCCTCTCTCCCTCCCTGCCTGCCTCCCTCCTTTTTTTTGAGATAGGATCTCACTGTATAACTGGCTAACTTTGAACTTGCTATATGGACCAGGCCACTCTTGAGCAACTAGAGATCCACCTGCCTCTACCTTTGCCTCTACTGGGATTTAAGGCATGCACAACCACATCAGGCAAAAGATCCTGCCTTTAAGCTAAAGAAAGAAAGAGAGAGAGAGAGAGAGAGAGAGAGAGAGAGAGAGAGAGAGAGAGAGAGAGAGAGAGAGAAAGAAAAATAAAAATAAAAAGTAAAAAAAAAAAAAGAGCACAGAAGACTGGCATTGGCAGCACTCCAATGTGCCTGTAGAAAGAACACACATTCCAAGTGAGAATGGACCATAGAACAACAGTGCCCTATCTTGGAAAAATCCAGGAAAAAGAAGAGAATCAATGACACATGTTTTAGAAACATTAATGTGGTGGCTTCTACAATGCAGGGGCTAGAGAGCTGGGCTCAGTGGTTCAACACTGGCTGCTCTTCCAGAGGAGCCACGTTTGATTCCTAGCATCCACAATCCACATGGCCCTTCTCAACTCATGTGTAATTCTAGTTCTAGGGGGTCCCACACCCTCTTCTGAGCTCAGCAGACACCAGGCACACACATGGTACACAGACATATATACATGAACTCATACACATAAAATAATTTTTTTAAGTTTTTTAAGAAAAGAGGGGCTGGAGAGATGGCTCAGCTTTTAAGAGCACTGACTGCTCTTCCAGAGGACCTGGGTTCAAATCCACATGGCTGCTCACAACTGTATAACTCCAGTTCAAGGGAACCGGACATGCAGGCAAAACACCAATGCACATGAAATAAAAATAAATAATAATAATAATAATAAGGATTCTACAGCCCAAGTGAATAGTTCATATGATGTAATAAATGAATAAACAGGAGATACTCAAATTTTGAAGATAATTGAGAGAATGATGTTCCTACTTATAAAAAATATTAAAATCAGGAAAGGAATCTGACCTGGGAACAGTAGGAATAATTTTTACTCATTATATTTCAGGTTCTAATACAATGACCAAGTAAAGGTGCACATACAAAAGGATTGGAGATTTAGGAGGCTTACAGAGCTAAAGCTGCATGAAATGCATAGCGAATGCAGGGAACAACAGACTTTTAGTAAGCATAACAGTTTGTGGAAACACTGTCTCCCCACACAGATGCCATCTCTTAAAGAAAGGCTCACTACTACTTTGCTTCCTCTGTTATGTTTAATAAACTTATGGTTTGCATATGTGAAAAGTAAAAACCACAGACTGATAAGATTCTTTTCCACAGGATGAGGATGAAGAAGTCTACAAGAGAGATTTTAGTGCACCTACTCTTGAGGACCATTTCAACAAAACCATTCTTCCAAAAGTCATGCAGGTATGGGGATTCTCGGTAACAGAAAACAGACTGGGAGCTGAGCGTGGGATGTTTGTTTGGTGTTGTAATCATCCGTCCTTCTTTCAGGTCAAGAATTTTGGACGGTCTGGTCGTACCAAGTACACCCACCTTGTGGATCAAGATACCACTTCCTTTGACTCTGCATGGGGCCAAGAGAGTGCCCAGAACACAAAGTTCTTTAAACAAAAGGCAGCTGGGGTACGTGATGTATTTGAGCGACCATCTGCTAAGAAGAGAAAAACCACCTAGGCTTCAACTGCTTATTCCAACTGTGGGACACAAGGGGAGCCGGTCCTCAATTTTCATTAACCATCATTTACATAGTTCTTGTATAGAGCCTTCTGGACTTACTGCCATAACTTGTGTTTGAAGGTGCTTTGTAAGAGGTTTGGACTCATACTGAGAACCCTACAGAAAAGCACTAACCAGGTAGATTAGAGGCTTCCCACTTAAAACTATTTCTGAGAAATCTTAGGTTTCTCTACCATGGCTTCCCATATTGACTTGGGACTGTTCTGAGCTTATTTTTCCAGCACCTTAGCCTGGATCAGATGTATGGGCATGTGAGTGGATGGTGCATTACTTCTTCCTTAGGGTTAGAAGTAGGATATCAGGAAATCTAAGCTCAATCCAACCTGTTTTTTGCATTTGGGGTGTTGAATCTACTTTTCTAAGTAAACATTCTTTTTGATCTGTGTGTGTGTGTGTGTGTGTGTGTGTGTGTGAGAGAGAGAGAGAGAGAGAGAGAGAGAGAGAGAGAGAGAGAGAGAGAGAGAGAACCACACACCAGAAATATTTTTACCATAATATTGGAAACAAAATGTATGATCTGACAACTCCTTTTTTTCTTCTTTATTTTACATACCAACCACAGTTTCCCCTCCATCCTCTCCTCCCATCCCCTCCCCCTAATCTGACAACTCTTAAGCCACTTAAAAGAGGCTAAGTATGGTGGCCCATGCCTTTAATCCCAGCACTCAAAGGTAGAGTCCCATACAGATCTCTTGTTCAAGGCCAGCCAGAGCTACATAATGGTCTCAAAAAGGAAAAAAAAAAATATCTAATAACTAAAATAGAACTAGGCATGGTGTCATACACACACACAGTTAAATCAAGAGTTCAGTCATCCAAGCAGGGCATGGTGGTGCATGCCTTTAATCTCAGTACT
Organism: Peromyscus eremicus; assembly: GCF_949786415.1. NCBI lineage: Eukaryota > Metazoa > Chordata > Mammalia > Rodentia > Cricetidae > Peromyscus > Peromyscus eremicus. Next base: position 95,323,810 of record NC_081419.1, on the reverse strand, counting down.
CCAAAGGCAAGGATAGATAGATCTCTGAGTTTAAAACCAGCCTGGTCTACAGACTGAGTTCCAGAACAGACAGGGCTACACAGAGAAACCCTGTCTTGAAGAAAAAAAAAAAAAAAATAGTTCAGTCATCCTAAACTATATAATTCAGGGCTAACCTGAACTATATGAGACTCTGTCTCAAAAATAAAAAAATTTTAAAAAAAGTAAATGGGGGCTGGAGAGATGGCTCAGGGGTTAAGAGCGCTGACTCTTCTTCCAGAGGATCCGAGTTCAATTCCCAGCACCCACATGGCAGCTCACACCTGTCTGTAACTCCACTTTCAGGGGACCCTGACACCCATGGCAAAAACACAAATGCACATGAAAATAAAATAAAATATATTTTAAAAAAAAAAAAAGGAAATGAACAAAATATAGCAGGGAAATGGGCAAAGGTCTTTTTTCTCCTCCATAGTAGAATTTGAACCAAGGGCCTAGTGTATGCTAGCCAAGTGTTCTGTCATTTTGCTATATCCCTCATCCTTTTGTGTGTGTGTGTTTTAAAAGAGTCTCACATGCCGGGTGGTAGTGGTGCACAACTTTAATCCTAGCACTTGGGAGGTAGAGCCAGGCGGATCTCTGTTGAGTTCAAGGCCAACCTGGTCTCCAAAGCGAGTTCCAGGAAAGGCGCAAAGCTGCACAGAGAAACCCTGTCTGGAAAAACCAAAAAAAAAAAAGCGGGGGGGGGGGGGTCTCACTAAACTACTCGGGCAGGCCTTGAACTTGAGATCCTGGGCCTGTAAGACGTTTCACTGGTAGAAAACTCAGTGTGGCAACCAGCAAGCTGTCGTCTGTCTTCCATGCATGCACCATGGAAAGTGTGTATTTGTGTGCACACAAGATGTAATGAAAAAAAAAAGCTAGGCATAGTACATGCCTATATTCTCAGTACTTGGGGAACAAGGCAGGTAGGCTAGCAGATCTCTTGAGTTGAAAGTCAGTTCCAGAGTTACCCTGTCTCAAAAAAAAAAAAAAAAAGAGAGAGAGAGAGAGAGAGAGAGAGAGAATGTAATGAATTTAAGATTCTTTTGCCTCAGCCTCTCAAGTGGCTGGATTACAGGCATGAATCACCAAGCTTAAAACATTTATACCCTGCCACCACACTAGGAACTAAGTCTAGGACCTTGCATATGTCCAGCTCTTGCCAATTCATATTTTGATCATCCTTTGATCTCAGAAACAAACTCAGATACTGGACAATAATTAAGTAGCACCCAAATCTATTCTATAAGTAAATTCAGATGTATTTAGTTGTCCTTGTTCTCTACGTTGTAGCATTGTTTAGAACAATGACTTACAATATAGAACATGACTCACTGAGTCCAGTTCCTACTAATCTTTCTTATCCAGCTTATGTGTAAGATGGAGAGAACTAATGTTCTGAGTAGCAGCCCACAGCTGTTAATACTAGAGTTAAGTCCACTTGCCCATGTAGTATTTACTGTGTAACCACCAGGCACAGAATGCAATTTCATCAGCTGAATGACTTTCCTTGATTACATAAAAAATGAGAAGAGGGGTAAAGAGGTGGCTCAGTGGTTAAGGGCACTTCTTATTCTTCTAGAAGACCTGAGTTCTGTTCCCAGCACCCACATGAGGCAACTCACAACTGCCTGTAACCCTAGCTCCAGGGAAGATCTGAAGCCTCTGGCCTTTGACAGTACCTGCACTCATTTGCAGATAAAACACATATAATTAAAAAAAAAGTCATTCTTCTAAAGACTGGGCCAGGTGGTACTCATCTATAGTCCCAACTACTTGAGAGGCTGAAAGGGGATCACCTGACCCCACGTTCAGGACAAGCCTGGACAATACAAAGAAACTCCATCTCAAAAAAATAGCCCTCAAGTTAGAAGTGTGGTTCATAGCCGGGCGGTGGTGGCGCACACCTTTAATCCCAGCACTCGGGAGGCAGAGCCAGGCGGATCTCTGTGAATTCAAGGCCAGCCTGGACTACCAAGTGAGTTCCAGGAAAGGCACAAAGCTACACAGAGAAACCCTGTCTCGAAAAACAAAAAAAAAAAAAAAGAAGTGTGGTTCATAGTAGAGTACTTGCCCTAGAATGGTTAAGGGCCCCAGGTCTTATTCTCAGCAACCACCATAAAAAAAAAAAAGTTTCTTTTCATGTCATTAAAATAACCCCTACAGGACCCATTCATAGGCTATTGACAAATTGCTTATATCCTACATAAAACTAAAAGTAATTACTGAAAAATAATAAAGATGAGCACTGAGCCAGATAGTGGCACACACAACACACAGAAGCAGAAATGTCACAAGTTCCAGTCCAGCTTCAACTACATCTCAATCCCATGGCAACAAAGTAGGTATAAATGTAATGTCAGTCACTCTCTACCTTGTGTTTTGGGACATGGTCTTAAAGAGCCACAAGTTCCTGATTAGGCTGAGTGGCCAATGAGTTGTGGGGATCTGCCTGTCTCAGCACAACCCCCAATGCTGGGGTTACAGAATCATACCACCACTTTTGGGCTTTTTATTGTTCTTGGTGGTGGTGTTTTGTTTGTTTTATAAGACAGGGCTAGCCTTGGCTGTCCTCGAACTTCCCCAGTAAACCAGGCTGGCCTAGACTCGTGGAGATCCACTTGCCTCTGCCTCTCAAGTGTTGGGATTAAAGGTGTGCGCCAGCTGGGCGGTGGTGGCGCACGCCTTTAATCCCAGCACTCGGGAGGCAGAGCCAGGCGGATCTCTGTGAGTTCGAGGCCAGCCTGGGCTACCAAGTGAGTCCCAGGAAAGGCGCAAAGCTACACAGAGAAACCCTGTCTCGAAAAACCAAAAAAAAAATAAAAAATAAAAAAAAATAAAATAAAGGTGTGCGCCACCACCACTCAGTTACCCCTGGGCTTCTTGGGGGGTGTACAGTACTAGAGTTCCAAACTCAGATTCCTTGTGCTTTTGAGGCAGATATTTACTAAGCCATCTCTCCAGCTCTGACCCATCATTTCTGTGATCTATAATTCCATCTCTAGAACCTAAATTTTTACTCCAGTAGCCTATGAATGGGGTTTGTAACTTTTTTTGGTTTTTCGAGACAGGGTTTCTCTGTGTAGCTTTGCGCCTTTCCTGGAACTCACTTGGTAGCCCAGGCTGGCCTCGAACTTACAGAGATCCGCCTGGCTCTGCCTCCCGAGTGCTGGGATTAAAGGCGTGCGCCACCACTGCCCGGCTGGGGTTGGTAACTTAAAAGACGCCAGTAGGAGCTAGTCTTTTGGTGTTCTTGAGCTAGCCTACAGAGTTGGGAAGGGTGACTGAAATTGCAGCTCTCAAGTGGTGTTAGTGCAGGGATCTGAGTTTGAAAACAAACTGGGCTACACAGGAAGAACATATCTGAAAAAATAAAATTTACAAGCTATCCTAGAAGCACATGTAGTTGGGTCTTTTGCAGAGGATCCAAATGTACTCTATATTGCCAAGAGCTAGTCAGAATCTGTTATTTAAGATGGGTGAAAGGCTTTGTGGAAAAGGGCACTTGAATTCGATTCCTACACTATGGAAGTAGAATTGTCATCTGATGTCAAGCACTGTGGCAGGAGAGTGCCCAGACACACACACACACACACACAGTAAGTGTAATAAAAATAGAGCTTGTATTTGAACATTAGGTACTTCTTTATATTGATTGCTCATACACTTTCATGAAGTCCAAACACAGAAACTGACAACAAAATAAAATATATAATGCATTTGATCTGAGGTTAAAAAAAAACAGCATAACAAAACACTTTATTTCAGTAAATCAGCCCAGAATGTCTGAAAACACACATTATCAATTTGTTAGGGCAATAAGAGCCTCCACAACATTGCCCATGTGTTCACGCAAGCTCCTTTCTGCTGCTGCTCGAGAGATCTCCATCTCTGTCATCTGCAAGAAAAGGGTAAATCATGTCACCAAAGCCTCCCCTCGGGCATTTATGTGTCAACTAATTTCTGGCTCCACTTGTTAGGAACCCAAATTAGGTAGGGCTTCTCTTGAGCATCCACGAAAGCATTACTACTTACTATCAACTCCAGATCTTCCTTCTTGATCGTGACCTTCGCCAGTTCCTTCTCCCTGTGAATATATACGTGTATATACACACACACACCTGTCTTCATTCTCTACTTCTGCCAGAAGGAACACTACCAACTACACACTGCAAATGGGTGGAACAGGGTTGACTGGAAACAGCAAGTAAACGTGCCCAATCCTCCCCGTGGAGGCTTTACAGTAAGGTATCCAGGCTTTCCTTCCCCTAAAAACTCGCTAACAACAAAGTTGTAAACCCTAAATCTGCGGGAATTGGTTAAAAACTTTTTCCTGGAGAATGAGGACCCGCAGCGCTGGCGGTGTGCTTTAAACTTACCGCTCCTGTTTTGCCTTTTGCTCCCTGGACCGTCTGTCACCAATGACGGACATAGCCTGTAGGAAACACGAATCTAGTTACTTACCACCGTGCGATCAAAAATTTCACATCTAAAACATTACCAAAAATAAAAACCACGTGGTTCCTCAAGTATTCACAATGACGAGTGTTCTCGGGACCAAAGGACTACGCTTAATTCTGTGCACTTGAGATGCATTTGGGCCCAATCTCCATCAAATTCTTAAGCAAACCGCAGTCTGGGTGAGTGTTGTCGCTTATCCCCACCCTACTGCCTACTAACACTATCGCGATCTGCCCTCCTGGAGCCTCTGATAGGCAGCAAACGGGTCAGCCTCAACTCACCCCTACCCCACACTCAAGCCCTCTCATACAAGTTCCCAGTCAACCTCACCGTCTCCAGATTCGAACTCTGGATCTCCTTCTCCTCCGCATAGTCAGTGACCCGCTCCAGGTCAGCAGCACCACTGTCATGCTTCCGTGGCTTCTCGGGAGGCCGCTCGGGGCCGCTGGTCTCGGTCTCTAACTCCAGCTCCACATCTCCCTCGGTCGCCATTTCGATCTCACCGCGCCGCCGCATAGGCTGCGGCTCCACAACTTCCGGCAAACCTCAGCTTCCGCCCAGATACGGGGCGGGGCAGGCTCTGGACCACACCTTTGTGCCTGTCTTGAGAAGGCGGTTCGCTTTTGACCTCCTCTCGGGCTTGTGTTTTCTGCAAAGTCTCCTTCGACTAATCTGTTCACTACCCACACCACCCAAATGCACAACTTACTTCTTCACCTAAGAACAATCTATACACACACACACACACACACACACACACACGGAATTCTGACCAACCAAGGCAGCCGACAGCTAATCCTAAACCAATTAAAAAAACCTAATCCGCAGACCAGATAGGCCAACTGCTCCTAATCTAAGAAAACAGTCCGAATGATCCCGAATACGAAGGCCGGTGAAGGCATCTTCACAAGGGTATTTGCATTTACCAATTCCTAATGATCTGTATTCGCTTTCTGATGCTGCCTTAAGACTGAGTGATTTAGTCCAGCACAGCAACTGCCCAATGGGCGAAAATCTTGAGAAGCTGCTGTTCCTCATCAGCTTTTCCAGTAACGGATCTACGCCTAACCTCTGGGTCAAAAATGATAGGCGCAAAAGCCATCACAGGCCGGAGTACCATCCTGGGCCTTGAACAGCAGCACGGGGGAGTCGGCGATGTCATAGTGAAAACCCCCTTTTATCAGGTGAGAGGGCATTTGAGGAGACAGACTTGAAGACGCCTTTAGATAGCTGGAAAACAGAGTTGGGGAGACAGACCTGGTTCTTTGCCTCGATAATCCGTAAATCTCTCATCCCACATTCCCAGCCAGAGCCTTAGGGAAAAGTGGGTGGTTCCAGCCTATACTAAAGTTCTTGCAATGAAATCTTACTAGTGTTTAGTAAAGGCAATTCTAAGTAGCTCACCACCAGACGGTAGGATGGAGGGTTTTGAGATTTGACCTTTGATTAGCCCCATACAGTTTTACCTCACCCCCTGCCAAAACTCCACCTTTGCTTCCTACATCTGTTCTATCCCCAGGTGTCCTGCTGTGGGCCTCTTTTTTGGGCCAGCTGCTGCCACTCTAGGTGGCCCTCCCTCACCGAGTCTTCTTGTAGCCGCCTGTTCTACATCCTTCTCCATTTGGGGGCTTCTGCAATTTGCTGCCTGCTGCTGTCTAGGACAGTGGTAGAAAGGGTCTGGGGCAAAGCACATGGGGTAAGTTGGCAGGGGTTGCAAAGTGAGGAACAGGGAGCAAGTGTCAACCTACCCGTGAGAAGTTGGGACCTGCCATGCATTGTGGTTTATCCTACCTTTTCTCACAACCAAATTCCCTGCAGATCCAGATGCCCTCGGTGCTGTGTACCCACCTATTTGGCAGCTTGGACTGTCCAGCGCTCAGTGGCTCTGGGGCTGTGTATCGAGTATGTGCGGGGACTGCCACTTTCCACCTGCTGCAGGCTGTGCTGCTACTTCGCCTCCCCTCCCCCACCAGCCCTCGCGCACAGCTGCATAACAGGTCTGTGTGTCGTTTTTGGATGGGGATGGGACAGAGGAAAGTAGACACAGGCTAGCTAAAGGAAACTCCAGGATGAAGAAAGAGCACTGTAAAAAGACAGAAAACAAGTTCATAAATCCCTGGGCTCTAAACTGAACGTAACAATGGCTATATGCAAACCTTCCGGAAAGTGTAGTGTTGCTCGTGTGACTTTTGTCATCTGAGTTAGAACTTGGACTACAATGGGACTTGAGGCTGGTTCCACCTCTCCTCTACTCATTTCCTGTTTACCTGCCATACCCCCACCCCCTTTGCCTTTTTTCCTCAATCTGGTTTTCTGTCTACCCCTACTAGCTTCTGGAGCTTCAAGCTGCTGCTCCTGTTAGGTCTCTGTACTGTTGCCTTCTGCATCCCTGATGAGCATCTCTTCCCAGGTAATCTTCATCTTATACCCTGATGGGGGAGCAGGCTAGACTTCCTACTTAATGACAGGAAGCTGGATGTAATGCCACACATCTGTAATCCCAGAACTCGGGGGCCTGGGGCAGGTTTGAGAGTTTAAGACCTGCCTATGCTACACAGGCTCCTAATAAAAAAGGGGGTGGAGGGATGGAGCTAGAGCTAAAAGTTCCCAATGGTGTCTATCTTGCAGCCTGGCATTATATTGGCATCTGTGGAGGCTTCACATTCATCCTACTACAGCTGGTGCTGATCACAGCCTTTGCCCACTCGTGGAACAAGAACTGGTAAGGAGCACCTAACCCTAAAGGCTCCTCCCAAAGAGGCTGACAGGCTTTAGGGGATAAATACAGAAAGGCTGGGCAAAGGCCCTATTAGGTGTTGCTCCTATGGCCTCCCAATGAACAGTAACAAAATGCTCCAAGAAACCAGATGTGATGACATTCACTTGTGATCCCAGCACTGGGAGGTGGAAACAGGAGGGTCAAAAGTTCAAGGCCAGAACAGGACACATGATCTCACAAAAACACAAGCAGGGTAGAGAGTTCCAAGGCAGCCTCTTGTAAAAAGAAACAAAAACAGGTAATCAAGAATGGTGATGACTGGGCAGTGGTGGTGGCAGCCAAGTGGTGATGGTGCACACCTTTAATCCCAGTACTTGGGAGGCAGAGGCAGGCGGATCTCTAAATTTGAGGCCAACCTGGTCTACAAACAAAGCGAGTTCCAGGACAGCCAGGGCTACACACAGAAACATGTCTCAAAAAAAAAAAAAAAAAAGAGGGCTGGAGAGATGGCTCAGTGGTTAAGAGCACTGGCTGTTCTTCCAGATGACCTGAGTTCAATTCCCAGCAAACACATGGTGGATCACAACCATCTGTAATGAGATCTGGTGCCCTCTTCTGGCACGCAGGCATACATTCAGACAGAACACTGTATACATAACAAACAAATAAATCTTTTAAAATGCTTTAAAAAAAAAAAAAAAAAAAAAAAAGCTTTATTTAAAAAAAAAAGAGCCGGGCGGTGGTGGCGCACGCCTTTAATCCCAGCACTCGGGAGGCAGAGGCAGGTGGATCTCTGTGAGTTCGAGGCCAGCCTGGGCTACCAAGTGAGTTCCAGGAAAGGCGCAAAGCTACACAGAGAAACCTTGTCTCGAAAAACCAAAAAAAATAAAATAAAATAAAAATAAAAAAAAAAAAGAATAGTGACAAATACCCATAATCTCAACACTCAGGATGCTGGGGCAGGACTGCCAAGACCTCCTGCCTTCAGGACCAATATGAAATAGTGAGTTCAAGGACAAAAGCTCAAGAATGTATTGTGTGGACCAATGGGCTGACTAATCAGTCTGCGGAGAGAAGAGGACTAGTCTATATGGGTTGGAGTGACAAACCCTTATCCACTTCTCTTCAGGCAAACTGGAGCAGCACAAGACTGTAACTGGTTCCTAGCTGTGTTTCTGGCTACCCTAGGATTCTACATTATGGCAGGTGTGGGAGCTGTGCTACTGTTCCGCTACTACACACACCCTGATGGTTGCCTGCTCAACAAGATGTTACTCAGCCTGCACCTTTGCTTCTGTGGCCTCCTCTCGTTCCTCTCCATCGCACCTTGCATCCACCTCAGTGGGTATCTGTGATTTAACACTGCAGATTTTGGGGTGGGCTGTGTCCCTCTGGGTGTTACAGAAAACTTTATTAGCATTCTCAATTATCTAAAGCACCTCTGCCGCCTCTCCCACACACTCCCCCCACACACACAAGTGCAGGTAGAAACAGTAGAGGAAATTCCCTGTCAACTGATGGCACCTGTTCTCTAGAGCACCCAAGCTCCGGCCTTCTACAAGCCTCCATCATCAGCTGCTACATCATGTATCTGACCTTCTCTGCACTGTCCAGCCGTCCCCCAGAGACAAGTGAGAACCCAAGTGCTGAAGACCTTTTCAGTTCCTGCTTAACAGCCGGCTTTGCCCTTAACCCCTCTCTCGTCTGTTGCCCCTGCGCAGTAACCTTTCGAGGACAGAATCACACCTTGTGCCTGCCTGGCCAGAATAAACTGGAACCACAAATACCAGACACCTCAGTAGCAGTGTTGAGTGCTGGCATCATGTATGCTTGTGTGCTTCTTGCTTGGTACGTAAAGCTGTCAATGGGAAGTGTGAAAGGATGCCGAGAACTCAGTGAAGGAGACTGTCCAGGGCTGTGGTTTATTTAAACTGTAGAGCAAGACTAGAACCAGAAGAGCTCCCCACGAACAGGGACAATGTCTAAGAATAGCACGTTATCAGATGATCTGTATGAGATGATGGGGGCAGGGAGAAATGTCGAGTTTAAAATTCGCAGACTTTCTGGGCCTCTGAGAGAACACCACCCCCTGGAAGGATACCACCATGGACTAGTTGGCAGTAAGTGCCCCTAATCCTTCTTATTTGACCCAAAATTAAAAAAACTTTCTTTCACAGCAACGAGGCTTCCTACCTGGCTGAGTTATTTGGACCCTTGTGGATCATCAAGGTTTACAATTACGAGTTCCAGGTGAGCATTAAGAGCTCAATAACCCCCAACATCCCTCCCCCAAACACAGACACACACATCCTCCCAACCCTGCCCATAGTGCTCAGCTTCTAGATGCTACTCCCTTTATTGAAGACCCACAATGTGCTAGGCACTGTGCTACATACTTTACACACATCATCTCATTTAATTTAGTCCTCACAACAACCCTGTGAGGTAGGTATTGGCTCCATTTCACAAATGGAGGAATTGAGGCACAAAAGATTAAACATCTTACCAAAGTTTGCATAGCCACTTATATGCTGGAGCAAGAATTTGAACCCAGGTGTGCCTCCACTTCCACCAGCCAATCTTCTCAAAGGGAAAATTTTCTACATCAGTACCCTCACACTGTCTTGAAGCCATTTCAAAACACTGCTTTGCTTTACAGAAGCCCTCACTCTGTTTCTGCTGCCCCCAGACAGTGGAACCAGAGGATGGTGAGTCAAGGGAGCAATCCAGGAAGTGGTTGAACCCTGCAAAGTGCCAAGAGCCCTCAAGAGCCCTCATAAGTAGCTGGGGGAGGGAGGTTTCAGCAGCACTGCTTCCCACCAGCAGCTCTCTGTCTAGGACAAAGCAGCAGAGCCAGGCCAGCTGACCGAGAGACCCCTGCAGCTGCTCGGGTCCAGGGCCACCAGCACCTTTCCTACAGCTACTCTGCCTTCCACTTCGCCTTCTTCCTCGCTTCACTCTATGTCATGGTTACCCTTACCAACTGGTTCAGGTAGGATGAAAGCAGACCTAAGATGCTCTCCCGAAAACCTAGCTGTGTTAAGGGAACAATGTGGCTATAGGGGAAGCAGGGCACTCCAAAAGCTAAGGTGCTGCAGAATCTCTAATCAGCCTTGGCTTTCACAGCTATGAGGGGGCAGAACTGGAGACGACCTTCACTAAAGGTAGCTGGGCTACCTTCTGGGTCAAAGTTGCCTCCTGCTGGGCCTGCGTACTCCTCTATCTGGGGCTGTTCCTGGCACCGCTCTGTTGGCTCCCCACGCAGAATTACCACCACCCTGGTGTCTCCAGGCAACACTGCCATCCAGTCAGGAATGACAGGTAAAAACTTGCTCCCCATCTATATTAACAAACTGGGGTACCCTTTAGATCATGCTCCTAATGTTAGCTCCAAGAGTCATCTAGCTGAGCTCAGTTCCTCAAGGACAAATAGGTAGTTCCCACCACGTAGGCTCAATACTCTACCTAATTATCTAAATTGGAAGAAGTGGCCCAACACCTAGTTTCCTGATTCATTCAAGCTCAAGAGTCTAACTCAGGAGCTTTAGCTGATCCTAGCAGTGTGGCCCCAGCCCCTTCCTGGCTCCTGAGCTGGAGGTAAGGGGCAGGGAAAGACCAACAGAGACTGAAGATTTCGGTCTGCTCTTGGCAATCCAAAGAAAACAAGTGGTTCAGCCCTGGGTACAGGGATGTAAGAAGCCCAGAATCACAGAACAACCCAGGGCACACAAAGAATGCAGCAGAGGCTACCACAGGTTTTCATCCTGATCTTGAGATCAAAGAAAATGGAAGACGAAAACCACCTTCATTCCACGAGGAATGACAGAACAGAAGAGAGTGTGGACACTTGAGAGCAGCTGACCACCGGAAGTCGGTGAACAGGACTTTTTTTTTTTTGGCCAACCTTCAAGCAAACAAAGAATGAGGAAGAGAGACATAAACTTAAGTCTTAGATCCTTCCCCTCTTATGGCCCTCAATACCCATCATGGGGATGGTGTTCAAGGTCTGAGTGGGGCATAAAAATCACAGAAAAGAAGTCTCTATAGTTCTTACAGGATTCCTCCACCACAGAACTGGAGGGCTTTTCTGGTTGCCATAGTAAAATAAAGGCTGCTTCTGTGATGTTTTCCTTATGAAGTCTACAAACCTCTCTTAGGTGCCTAAAAGAAGTCTCCTCTTTTAGTGGGAAAGGGCAATCACTCCTCCATCCCCATCCCCCCAATCCCCAGTCAAACCAGGCGCTCAAGGAATTACAAAGCTACTTTTAATACTTTGGGGTGTGCCCCACAGGAATAAAAAACACTGGGAAGAGGTAACCCCCTCACCCCCAGGAGCGACCCAGGGGGGAGAGAGGCTACCTGAGGGGAAGGAAGCACAAAAGGAACCCGCTGCAGACTCAGGGCAAAGGGAATGCCATCGGTGCTGGGGCCTGTGAGCACTACAGGAGGACACTCGAGCAGGGCGGGACTGGCTCCAGGCACACAGGCGCAGGGCAAGAGGGTTGGACACGAAGCCACAAAGCTACTTGGGTTCCTCCTTCTTCTCGTTTGCCTTTTTCTGCTTCTGCTGCATGATCTCCGAGTCCCTGGGGGTAGAGATGATGGGGCACTGGGAGGTACCAGAGGGCAAAAAGGACAAGATGCAGGGGGATGAAGGGTACAGAGGATAAGATGGAAGTGGGTGGGACAAAGTTCAGCATATGGCTGCTATATTCCCACCCTAGGAGAACAAGAGGAGTAGAGCTAAGGCTCAAAAGGCAATCAGTCTCCATCTGGATGTTGCCCAAGGGGTCAGAAGTCTGGCCACTCAGGCCCAAGGCTCTCTCTATTCTGTACTGAGTACCACACCCAACAACACTAGTGAGAAAGTCGGGAGAAGGGAGGAGATACAAGCAGCAAGGAGGGCCAAAAGTACTGGGCTGTCAAAACAACTGTACTTGATAATGTGAAGCTCCCTGCCCTTGCCCTTAAGGTCACAACCCGGGCACTCAGAAATCAGCCTACGGACCGGGACCCGCCCCAGTCCCTTCCTGTATAGCTGTGACTTAACATTTGGAGTGGGGAGGAAATAAAACCCTAGAGGAAGCAATGCACTCTGCCCCTCACACCTAGTCCAGACTCGAGCCCTGAAACAGTTCTCTTTCCTGCTACACCCCTCCGTCTAACCCAGGTCTCTCCGTCCCGTCCCGTCCCGACCCGTCCCGTCGTATCCCCTCCCTGGGGCTACCTCTGCTTGCGGGCGGCAGCAGAAAGCCCATCATCTCGGCGCTTTCCCTTAACCGAGTCGCTCTGCTTCTTCATGTTCTTCTGGCGGGCGAGCTCTCGCTGGTTACCGCCTAAGGAGAGAAGGTAGAAAGTGAGGTGCCGGGGCCGCCCCACGCACACAGCAGCGCCCCTCCTCCCGCGACTGGGACCCGACTATCCCCCTCCGCGGCGCCGACCCCATCGCCGGGCTTCGGCTGCCGGGGTGTGGCAGCCGCCACGGGGCAGGTTAACTTGGGGTGCGGGAGGGAGGACGGTGCGCCGAAGCTGCCGGTGCGAGTCAAGTTTGGGGTGCCGCGGGGGCCCAAGACAGCTGGTAGAGCGTGCGGGGAGCCCCGGGGCCTCGGGAGCACGCGCTGGGGCCCAGCACCCAGGGCACCCGGCTTCCCCAGCGCGGAGAGCCGCCGGCGGCCCGCGCCCAACACTGGGGTCTCCGCAAGTGGCGGCGTGCAGAGGGGCTGCGCTTCCGGCTGGGGCGGGAGGCAGCTGGCGAGCGCTCCCCGAAGCAGCTTCCGCCGGGGAAGCTGAAGGGACGAACGCGCCGGCGCTCGGCCGTGCGGGTGGCGAGGGCGGAAAGAAAAGGGCGAGAGGAAAAGGGGTCCCGGCACTCACGGGTCATGGCGACGGCAGCGGCTCCGACCTGCCTCCGTTGCGTCCCCTCGTTCGGGCCGACGTTGCAGGCCCCGCCCCCTTCGCGCGACGACACCAAGTCGTCCCCCCTTCGTCCCGCCCCTTCACGCCCGGACGCCGACTCTCATTGGGCAGAGGAAAACACGTGGAGCGCGGTGCCACGCGCCAGTCCCGGAGGGCGAAGAGCCAAGCTTGGCGGGCGGAGCGCCGGGCGCGGGGCGGGGCTTCCCGGGAGCGCTGGGTCCCGCACGGAGAAACTAGGCCGGGTCACGTGGGCGGCGGGGTGGAGGGGTGCGGCCGGCGATGTGGCGCTCCGGCGGTGCCGAGCACGTGACCGGGCAAAGTGACCTCATGTGGGACAGTTTAGGGTACTGACCAAGTCGCCCCGGAGGAACGCGGTGGCGGGGTGGGGAGGGGGTGAGGGCGGGATTTCCTAGGTGGTTCATCCGGTTGTGAGCTATCAGTTTTCTGGAGCTAAACTTTGTGCTGTTAACTTAGGACACCCATCCCCCTGCCTCTTGGCCGAACACTTGCCACAGTCGGACTGAAAACATACACAAATAATTAGAAAACCCCTTTCCGCTTTCATCGTCCCTAATTGCAGCCACTTCCAGTGTGTCCTAAAAGTGATCCTGCAATCATTTCCCAAGAGCTGGAGCCCAGGGCTCCTGCATGCACATCTCCACTACCGAGCTGCACTTCCAGGCTGTCCACAGAAACTTTGCGTGTTCCTTGGGAGTGGTGAAGCACACCCAAATCCGTGGAGCTACTTGGGGAACTGAGATTAGGGAATGCTCGTATTATGTCTGCATCCACTCTCTAGACTGTGTCTACATTGTGTCATCTCCCCCAACAGTTACGTCTGGTTTGTAAGAGAAATCAGACTGGTAGCTAAAAATCGTTCTCGTTTTCAGTTATCTCACAGATGCAGCCTCTGTAGATGAGATTGGTTAAACCTTCTCTCCCATGGGTCTAAGACGCTACGCTATTATGAAACAACCCAACATAGGTCAGAGCAGTAGGATTAATTTCCTGCCGCCCAAACCCAAGGCAACCTTAGTTAAAGCTAAACAACTGAATTCAGAGAGCGCTCGTTAAAGCAGCGGTTCTCAACCTTTGGGTCGTGACCCTTTTCATAGGAGTCACCTAAAACCATCAGAAAACACAGATATTTACATTACGATTAATAACAGTAGCAAAATTACAATTATGAAGTAGCAACGAAGTAATTTTATGGTTGGGGGTCACCACAACAAAGGAACTGTGTTAAAAGGTCAAAGCACTAGGAAGGTTGTGAACCGCAGCTCTAAAGTCTATAAAAGTCAAGCATTTCCTTTGTTCTGTGAGTTGCTGTTGGATCCATCCCAGCTTCTCCAATACGGCAGGTGGCCAGCATTTCTAAAGGATATCTTTCCCGAAATCTCCAGACCATTCTGAAAAGAATCTTCTGGTCACGGTCCTCAGGCAAGTGTGTGGAGAAAGGAGGGTTCCAGGGCTGGTTCTCACGTTGTTAAGGCGGGGACTTTCTGGATTTTGCTGCTGTGCTTCATACCCCAATCTAACTGGCCAATGAGCACCAGGCAATTCTCCTGTCTCCACCTCCTATCTCGATGGAGGAGTGCTCCGATTAAGGTGTGCACCATGACATGCCGCTTTTTATGTGGGTTTCGGGGATTGGATGCAGGTAGGCCTTTACCTTTATCTGCTGAGCTACCTTCCCAGTCCAGAATTCACTTATTTATATATTGTTTTTTGTTTGTTTGGTTGGTTGGTTGTTTGGTTTGGTTTAGTTAGTTTTTTTCCAGACAGGGTCTCTCTGTGTAGCTTTGGAGCCTGTCCTGGAACTCAGGCTGGCCTCAAACTCACAGATACCTGCCTGCCTCTGCCTCCCAAGTGCCAGGATTAAAGGTATGTGCCTGGCCCAGAATTTTTATTTTTTAAAACAAGTTCCATGTATCTTTTGTTCACAAAGCTCCCCTCCAGGCCAGAAGAGAGTCACTGAATAAAGGAGACATGGCAGGAAACAATACATGCTGGGTTAAAGGACTAGCTCTACAAGCCTGATGACCGGAACCGGATTCAGGGATCCCTCATAAAAAAGGCAGGTGTGGTGGTATGCAGCTGTAATCCTACCACTCCGTGAGATGGGAGACGGAGACAGAATTTCCTGAAAGTTCATGGGCCAGTTAGCCTGGAATACAAAATAAGGCAACAGAGACAATGAGAGAGACCCTGCCTCAGTAAGATAAAAGGCTAAAAGTCATCCCCCACACACAGTGGTCGGGGAAATTAATTAAAAATAAATGGTGGGGGTTGGAGATTTAGCTCAGTGATAGAGTGCTTGCCTAGCAAGCGCAAGGCCCTGGGTTCGGTCCTCAGCTCTGGAAAAAAAAAAAAAAGAAAAGACAAAAATAAATGGTGATAAATTTTGATGTGACTCTCAACTAATGCCTATTCCAGAATCAAGTTGAGGCTAAGACGTCAAACTGGCTTTGTGAAGAGCACATGGGACGCAAGAAAACCTCATCACTACCATCTTCAAGTTTTTCTATATCCAGCTCCACTTGAACTACTGTTAATATATTTTTTTTCAAAAATATAAATTATGTGTATGTGTGTCTGAATGTGGGTTTGTGCACAATAGTGCAGTCTCCATGGAGTCTAAAGAGTGTGTCAAGATACCCTGGAGCCAAAGCTACAGGTGGTTGTGAAACATCCAATGTGAGTGCTGGGAACTAAACTTGGGTCCTCTGAAATAACCACAATGAGTCACCTCTAAAGCCCCTACTATTAATATTATGTGTGTGTGTGTGTGTGTGTGCGTGCGCGCGCGCGCGCGCGTGCGTGTGTGTGTGTGTGTGTGTGTGTGTGTGTGTGTGTGTGTGTATATATATATATATATATATATATATATATATATATATACTTGGTTTTTTGAGACAGGATTTCTCTGTGTAGTTTTGGTGCCTTTCCTGGAACTCACTTGGTAGCCCAGGCTGGCTTCGAACTCACAGAGATCCGCCTGGCTCTGCCTCCCGAGAGCTGGGACAGAGAAACCCTGTCTCGAAAAACCAAAAAAACCAAAAAAACCAAAAAAACCAAAAAAAAAAAAAAAAAAAAGGCGGTGTGCGCCACCACCAGCTTTTGCTTTTTTTGTTTGTTGTTATTGTTTTGCAGTGGGAACTGAACCTATGGCCTCATGCATGCTGGACAAGTACTCTGCCACAGAGCTACATGTCAAAGCCCTCTTTCCACTCTTTCATTTTAAGACAGGTCTCACAAAGTTGTCTTGGCTAGTTTAACTTCACTCTTTACGGTATGTAGACTTTGAGCTTGCAATATCCCTGACTCTGCCTCCTAGGTATCTGGAAATACATGCTTGGCTGGTTTCTATGGTGGTGGTTGTTTTGTCTTGTTTTGTTTTTAGTTTTTGATTTATATGTTTTTACTTATCACTTAAAAATAAATGTTAGGGGTAGGGATGTAGCTCTGTTAGTAGAGTGATGTCGTAATATGCATGAAATACCCAGCACAGAATAAAACTGGTCATAGAAATGGAAAGATCAGAAGTTCAACATCATTCTTTACTATATAGCTATCTCCAGGTCACTCTGGACTATAATTGACCTTGTCTCAAATGTAAAGAAATAAAATAAAGCCAGGCGGCAGTGGTGCACACCTTTAATCCCAGCACTCAGGAGGCAGAGGCAGGCAGATCTTTGTGGGTTCGAGGTCAGCCTGGTCTACAGAGTGAGTTCCAGGAAAGATGCAAAGCTACACAGTGAAACCCTGTCTCGGGGGAAAAAAATAAATGAAAATATATAAAATAAAAATAAAATAAAATTACTTAAGATGTGTGAAGACTGCATGATTAAACCCATTGATCTAGCCAGGTATGGTGGTGCACACATTTAATCCTAGCACTCTGAAGGCAGAGGCAAATGGATCTCTGAATTCAAGGCCAGCTTGATCTAAAAATAGAGTTCCAAGACAGCCAGGGCTTAGGGGGAAGGGGGCAGGGGACGACGTGAACACAATCCATTAATTTATACACTAGCTTAAATCAATGTAAAGTTTTAAAATAAAATAAAATAAAACTCGTTTAGATTTAACTGTGAATGTGCTGGTGTGTGTCTATGGATGCCTACAGAGGCTAGAAGAGGGAGCAGGAGCTACAGGCTGTTGGGAGCTGCCTGTCTGATGTGAGTTCTGGAACTGAACTCCGTTCCTCTGAAAGAGCGGCAAACGCTCTTACCACCTAAGTCATCTCCCTAGCCCCAGTAAAACTCATGAAACCACTGCTCAGCCTTTGGACTAAGATCAAGTGCAGAATTAATACTAATTTAAAATTTGCATGAGAAATTGTGTTACTATCAACCTGTAACCCCAGCACTCCAGAAGCAGAGGCAGAAGGATCAGAAGTTCAAAGTTAGGCTCAACTACATAGAGGGTTGTGGCCAGTCTGGGCCACATGAGACTGTCTCAGGAAAC
>NC_081419.1:95141199-95306026 GCF_949786415.1 Peromyscus eremicus | reverse complement strand
CTTTTTGCCACCAACTACGCCCCACATCCCCACCCACCCATAGGCGAGGCTCCAGCCCCAGCCAGCTAGGCTTCCAGGACTGAGGCACCCATCCACCTGGCTTTACAACCTCTCTAAGTCCCCATTAAAAACTGCATTGCGATCCGCCTCAGCAGACGCACCACCGCGGCAGAAAAAGAAAAAGAAAAGGTCCCTCTTGGGGTCTGCCATCCTCTGGTCCCCTGAGTCCCTCGGGCTCAGGGCCTTGGAGGCATAAATGACTCAATCCGCCTACCAACCAGTCTCGATCTCCCTCCCCGTGGGACTTAAACCCTCAAGTGGTTTTAGGTTCATTTTTTACTTAGAGACCGCGATTCTGAATTCAGAGTGGGGAAACTGAGACAGAACGAGGGATTCTGCGTGACGGGTCAGACCCTGGAGGCAGACTCTGGATACCCTTCGAAAAGCCCAAGACTGCCCAAGCCAAACCAAGAAGAAACCACTTGGATCCGGGCAGGCAGCCGGGAAGAGCAAGGCACCGCCCACGCGGCTGGGGAAACTTTGGGGTGGTGCCGGGGGCGGGGTCCTGGTGGAGGGCGGGGCAGACCCGGAGGGCGGGAGTGCCAGCCTAGGCTTGCACAGCAGAGGTGGCAGAAGTGGCCCTCGCCTGTCGTCTCGGTTCTGCTTGTGCGCGACTTTGGCACCATGGAGGGGACCCAAGAAGCTCTAAGTGGGAAAATGCGGCTCCTTTTCACCCCTGCTGCTCGGACCAGCCTCCTGATGCTCAGGCTCAACGAGGCGGCGCTACGGGCACTGCAAGAGTGTCAGCAGCAACAGGTGCGGCTGGCCTCCAACCCCTTCTTCCCATCCCGGTCAACCAGACCTCGGCCTCAGCTCGCTATACTGGAGAAGGGAACGGGGAGGAGCAGCTTTCGCAGGTCCCAACCTCCCGCATCTCTCCAAGTGAAGCCCGCCAGGCAGGTGTCCGCAGCCCCCACCCCCAATCCTGGGAACTTTGCTTCCTTTGTGCTCAGCTGGTGCTTGGGCTCTTCCCGCAGGTACGGCCAGTGATCGCTTTTCAAGGCCACCGAGGGGTAAGTGCAGACCGGATGTGTGAGGGAGGCTGGGGGTGAGGGAGCATAAGCGTGGACTCCGGGAAGGTGCGCTCTGGGCTGGAGCTTGCCAGTGGTCACGGTCTGAGGAAGTTATGAGAACTGAACCCTAAGAGGGTGAGGGGCTGATGGGGCTGTGGTCCCAGGAGGCTGAGCATTCTTAGCCTCTTGGGGAACTCTGACCCAGCTGCACCTGGTGTGCTAACGAGCCCCTTGGGATGTCTTCAGTCTTAGACTTGTTTGGGGAGGAGTGGCATGGGCAGGAGGAGGAGGAGGAGGGGCCGACTTAGCTGGGCTTACCATCTCCTTCTACCCCAGTATCTGAGGCTCCCAGGCCCTGGATGGTCCTGCCTCTTCTCCTTCATAATCTCCCAGTGTGGCCAAGAGGGCAGTAGTGGTGGCTTGGACCTTGTGTACCAACGCTTAGGCAGGTAAGAGAAAACAGACAACAGGTAAGAGACACTCGCAGACAGTGGGAAGAAGGGGAATGTGAAGACGTGTTCAAAAGATCTTCAACCCGTTTTTCTGTTGTTTTTCCCACCACTTCTTTCCAGATCTGGGCCTAACTGTCTCCACTGCCTGGGCTCCCTGAGAGAGAGACTCACTATTTGGGCAGCCATGGATACTATCCCAGCTCCACTGTTAGCTCAGGAACACCTGACTGAAGATCCCAGAGAGTCTGAGAGCTGGCAGGACACAGGAGAGGAATCTGAAGGCCATCCCCAGAGAGCACTAGAAGAGGTGATGCCAGAAACAGCAGGGGGTCAGCATAAAGTGGGGCACCCAGGTCCAGGGAGCCAAGTGTTCCTATAACTTCCCCTGACAGGTGTCTGACCCACTGGCAAGCAACCATGGACAGTCACTCCCAGGATCCTCCAGTGAGCCCTTGGCACAATGGGAAGTGAGGTACTGGGTCAGGCTGGGTCTGCTCTCTACCCTTACATGCTATAAGTAAAATATAGGCCCATGTCTCACCCTGGTCTCTCCCATTCCTTCCCCAAATCCTAGGAACCACACCTATCTTCCAAACAGAGAGCAGGACCAGCCACTGCCTTCCCCTGCCAGCCAGAAATGCCTGGACAAGGTAAACAAGGACTTCATTCCCCTTTTGAAGACTGGATCTCACTGTATAGCTCTGGCAGGCCTGGAACTCCTTATGTAGAACAGGCTGGCCTCGGATTCAGAGATTCACCTGTCCCTGCTTCCTGAGTGCTGGGATTAAAGGCATGCACCAACATGTCCAGAAAGGCAAGAGCTTTTCAAATAGTCGTCTAAAAGGCTGGGGATGTAGCTTGGTGGATGCAGGACTGGTACAGCATAAAATCTGGCACATGCCTATAAGAGAGGTCTCCAGAACAGGAGGGTCAGTGCAAGGCCAGGTATGCTCTGCTACACAGCACAGTGAGTCTGAGGCCAGCCTGGATGACCAGCCTAAGGCCTGGTCTCAAAAAACTCAAAACAAAAAACAAACAAAACCAGCTGGGGAGATGGCTTCTCAAGTGCATCTACTGTGCGAGCATAAGGACTGCACCTATGTAAAGGCTGGGCAATGTTTCCTGTGCCTGTAACTCCAGCACGGGAGGGGGTGGGGCGATGGAGACAGGTAGATCCTGGGAGCTTGCTGGCCAGCCAGCCTAGGAAAAATAGAGCTTTAGGATTAGTGAAAGAATCAGGCAGAGAGTGATGTAGGACATCCCATGTCCTCCATGGGGTGCATACCAGCACATACAAAAGAATACTTTTTAATTGGGTAAAACTTAAACGTAGGAGCTGATGAAATCGCAGTTTTTAACAGGAGTAAGAACTTCCTAGCTTGCTGTGTATGTCACAGATTTTTTCCCCCACAGAAACGTTCAGCACCTATCACCACTGAAGAACCAGAGGAAAAGAGGCCCAGAGCTTTGCCTCTAGTCGCAAGTCCACTACAAGGCCTATCAAATCAGGAATCACAAGAGGGAGGAGACTGGGAGCAAGATGAAGATGGAGATAGAGATTCCAGGCTGGAGCAGAGTCTCTCGGTTCAAGCAGGTGAGTTCATGAGAGGAGGGGAAATACCAGTGGGAAAGAAGACCCATAATTACTTGTTCTCTTCCTTCCTTCCTAGGCTCTGAATCCCCAAGCCCCGAGGAGGTACCAGATTATCTTCTGTAAGTTCCCCCCACTTTCAGTTTCATAGTTTGTACATGTAAACAAACATCCAAGGGTTTGTTAGGGGCAATGAAACTGAGGGTGTCACCTTCCCTGGTAGGCAATACAGAGCCATTCACAGCGCAGAGCAGCAGCAGGCCTATGAGCAGGACTTTGAGACAGACTATGCTGAATACCGAATCCTACATGCCCGTGTCGGGGCTGCCAGCCAAAGGTTCACAGAGCTGGGGGCGGAAATCAAGAGACTTCAGCGAGGAACTCCGGAACACAAGGTAAAGGCAGGACTCTAGCCTGCTGCTGCTAATTACCCCTAGACATGTTTGTTTAGTGACTAAGCAAAGGGACAAGCAAACCTGTTGTAATATTTGGTAGAATGAAATCAGAAGTTGGGCTGGAGAGATGGCTCAGAGGTTAAGAGCACCGACTGCTCTTCCAGAGGTCCTGAGTTCAATTCCCAGCAACCACATGGTGGCTCACAACCATCTGTAATGAGATCTGGCACCCTCTTTGGTATACATAATAAATAAATCTTTAAAAAAAAAAAAAAAAAGAAATCAGAAGTTACTCCCATTTCTTACTTTCTCCTCCTTTCCCTTCCCTCCAATTTTGAATCAGCGTTATTTTTGTTTCAGGTGCTAGAAGATAAAATAGTCCAAGAGTATAAAAAGTTCAGAAAGGTAAGCCAGGCTGCGAGCACAGAGGCAGTAAGGTAGAAGTCAGTCACTTCACTTTTTGACAAGAGTGCTTTTTCTCTGCAGCGGTATCCAAGTTACAGGGAAGAGAAGCATCGCTGTGAATACCTGCATCAGAAATTGTCCCACATTAAAGGTCTCATCCTGGAATTCGAGGAAAAAAACAGAGGCAGCTGAAACTACCCAGGACTCTTAGCCTGTCCCCAGTGATGAAGGAAACAGCTCCACGGTGGAGCACATCTGCTTTTCTGATTTTGACCCTTCCGTCCATGGTGGCAAGTAGAGTCATGCTAGGTTACTGCAGTTGGACTTCGTTGTTGCCGTACATTTCTAGGGTGTGGGCAGTCAAGTCTCCTTGGCTGTGCCCAGGAGACTAGGAAAGTAGCAGACACTTGGCTAAGTCTTCAACTTTACTTCAGTTGTTTTCAGATCCTGAAAAATGACATTTCCAGGTCGACACATACTTTGGGGACGTTGGACAAGTGAGTTTAGCTGAGTGGCCTCACAGGAACAAAATGAGAACCCCTGGTGTTATAGCATACCTAGATGTAAGGGAAGGGCTCAGTGTTGCTCACGTACTGTAACATGGCTGAAAAATGAAAACCAATTGCCTCTGTGTCTTGTGTGATCATTAACCTTCTTCATCCAAGGCAGTGCTGTGTATCTGACTTCCTTTGAGACTCTCTGAAAGACTGAGTCCCCATGTTCCAGCCCAAGTGTTATGAACTGGAGTCTCCAAGACTATGGTCATCTTTACTGTGCTCATATTGGCTAGACATATGCTCTACCACTAAGCAACACTACCTTTCCCCACCCCCAACATGTTTTTAAAACATTATGTATGATCCAGATGTACATTTTGTTATCAGGCTTTACCAAAAACATACTGAAAAAACAGGGATTATACTAATATGTTTCATTTTGTGTGTTTAGAGTCACATAGAATTAAAGCTTATATATCTAGAATTATCCAGGGCTGAAAGTTACAATTATGGACAAGAGTCTGATTTAGCTATAGATGGCCATATTTTAATCCATTAAAAAAAAATAGATCTTGTAGGCTCTTGTTCCTGTCAGTGATGATGTGTTTTCTTGTTTCACTGGGAGGGAATTAATGGATGCACCCAGCAGTATCAACAATTCCTCCAACAAAATGGATAGAACCCCAAACTGATGTCACACTCTAACAGGGCATTTCTGGGCAGGACAATCCTCAGGAGCTTGGCTTCGTGGCAAAGATAAGCAGTATCTTATGAACATGAACAAGGCCAGAACAACTGTAATTTCAGTATCTTGGGGCTGAGCAGGGAGGACTGTCATAAGTTCAAGGTCAGTCTGGGCTGCAGAAATTAAGATTTAGAGATGGTAACTGGACCTAGTCAGTCTGAGGCTACAGGGATCAGCGTAGCAAGTACTTAAAATTTTTTTCGAGATCTCATATAGCTCAAGATGCTAGCCTCAAACTTGCTACAAAGCCAAGGATGACCTTCAACTTTGAAAGTTCTATAGTAACAGTTTAGAGACCCCGATTCTCTCTTCCATGAAGGGAAAAAAACGACAGTATAAAGGGGGCACATTTATTGTCACTGTTCCAAATGTACAAAAAAAATTAGAAAATAACCCCCAACTCAATTCCCCCCACCCCCAGAACATTCTTCCCAACACAAATAATTTTCTCCCCAAACCACAAACATAAACTGGTCCTGGTGTTTTCATCAACAGTGCAGCTAAGAAACAGTTTAGAGAAAGCTGAACAGGATTCAGAGGATGTCCACTCTGTCCTTTCCGATGGCTCTGCCATCTCTGGTGTAAGAGTCCTTTTACAAAGTGGTGCGTTTGGCTGTTGCTTAGAGGTCCTCTTGTGCCTTCTTCTTCTTCTTGGGTTTTTCTTCTTGAATTATAGGGGGGTTTGTAGCTTCTCGTTGTAGATAGCTAATAAAATCATTTAGTTCACGGCCACCCTGAAAAAAGGAAGGTGATTTTAACTTTTTAAAGAACTCTAGTAAAATGCCAGTCAGATGGCTTCTTGGGAATTTGATCCCAAACGGTAAGAGGCGAGAACTCCCCAAAACTGCCCTCTAACTTTCACACACATATCTACTACCACAAATAAAATGTAAATAAATAGGCCAAAAAAAGAACTAGGTATTGCCGGGCGGCAGCGGCGCCCTCCTTTAATCCCAGCGCTTGGGAAGGAGAGCCAGAGGATTTCTGTGAATCCAAGTCCATCCTAGTCTACAGAGAGAGCTCCAGGACAGGCACCAAGAACTACACAGAAAAACCCTATCTCAAAAAACAAAAACAAAACAAAACACCTAGGTTATTGGCTGGATGGTGGTGGCACATGCCTTTATTCCCAGCACTCGGGAGACAGAAGCAGGCGTATCTCTGTGAGTTCGAGGCCAGCCTGGTCTACAGAGTGAGTTCCAGGACAGTCAGGAATACACAAAGAAACTGTCTTTAAAAAAAAAAAAAAAAAAAAAAAAAAGAACTAGGTACCATGGCTGGAGAGATCTTAATGATTAAGAGCACTGGCTGCTCTTTCAGAGGACGTAGGTTCAATCCCCACCACCTACACCTACATGGCACCTCACAACTGTCTGTAACTCCAGTTCCAGGATATCAGACACCCTCAGAAGTAAAACACCAATGCAGGTAAAAAATAAATAAATAAATAAATAAAAAGTGTGTGTTTTGGGGCAATGGGACAATGCACTTACTTCATACTTCTTTGGAGTTAGCTTCTTGTTGGCTGGTGAGAAGTAGATGGTAGGAAAACTAGGAAAAAGAAAAAATTTCACCAATTTCAGGTCTCAGAGCAATCCTAACATCTACCTGCCCAGTAGTGTTCTGAGAATCCCCTTTCTTTGAGGTTTCTAATCTGATCGGTGTTACTCTCCATGAGTGCCTAAATTATACTTTTTATTTCTCTAAATTAAATTACAAGAGATCACAAGATTTCTGGGAGTCATGTTGGAGTTTTTAGAGATCTAAGAAATTCATCTCCCCCAAACTATAGTCAGCATGGAAATGGTTTATGGTAACTATTCAGGTGGCTGAGGCTAGGTTAGTCTGAATTCAGGAGTTTGAGGCCAGCCTAGGCAACAAAGTAAATTCCATCTCTAAACAAAAACTTTTCATCAACTTACCCTTTGACTTCATATGGAGAAGGCACATCGTTGGCTGTGGCATCCATCTTGGCTATAACAATATTTGGGTCTTTGCTGAGCTGTTAATAAAAAGGTTACACATTTAAAAAAAAAAGTCAACAATCAAGACCTTAATCTGTAATCCCAATTCTGAAAAAGCTGAGGCAGGAGTATTGCCCCAAACTCCAGGCTGTCCTGAGCTAAGGCGTGAAACCCTACCTCAAACACACATGCATATTCTTACACACTCCCTTCTATACTTGGAGACAGAAACAGGACCGTCGAAAGTTCCAGGCTAGCCAAAGGCACACAGTCAGAACTTCATTCAAAATACCTGCTACCAGCCCAAGCCTACTGGCCCACGCCTTTAATCCTAGCACTTGCGAGGCAAAAGCAGACAGATCTCAGAGTTTGAAGAAAGCCTGGTAAAGCTTTCAGAAACAGGTACTTACTGATTTATGACTTAGACAATGGTAGCCTTTTACCTTTATAAGTTTTATTTAAAGATTTTTGCTTAATCGAGAAGAACACAGACTTAGCTCCTAATCTCCTGTTTCTCTTATGAATGGGTTCTTATAGAAGACTATATATAAGGCCAAGCCTAGTCCTTCCATGTGGGAGGCTGAGCACATGCTCAGGCTGCTCTTGGACTATACAACAAGACCCTATCTCAAAACAAAACACTAAGACTACATATAGCCACATTTAAATTTACCTGGCTTGGACTACACTACAAGAGAAAAACACCATGCTTTTAAAAATGAAGGACTGCTGCAAGCCACAGGAAAACATAATGGAATTCAGCTACTATCACAAAAGCTACTACTTGGAAAAGTCAAGGACTTCTCCAAAGGTCAAGCCATGGTTTAAGAAATCTTGGTGATATTTTAGCTTTTGTATATATAGATATTAGCTAGTTCCTAAGATGATTTTCTTGTGTGCTTCCAAGAACTTCTAACAGTGTATTTATCTAAAATACCTATCAAGCATCCAAGCCCAAATGAAACAACACCTGTCCCCTAGGGTCAGGCAGATAGCTTTATTTATTGTGCAATTTAGGGTGAGACCCCCCCTTCCTTACAGCCTTACTAATAGACTCCTAATTTCTTACCTAACCACTTCTAGGAATGTAGATGAGCACATAAATTCCCTTCTTGATATACTAACTGATCATTATCTCTATTGACCACCTCCTTTATCACCTTCCTTTTGGGTTATAAAAGAAAGCCTGGTGGTCACCGCCTGAGGAAAATTCTTACCCGCCTTTATGACTCCATAAGAATTCAAGCCCGGTGACCTCGCTCTTCAAGAGGATTGCTATTGCTTGGGTTTATAACTGGATTCGTGAGAGACTTAGAGAGGACTGAGAGAATGAGACGGAGAGGAGGAGAGAGAGAGGAAAAGAGAATGGAAGAACTATAGATGGGTAAGAACTGGAGAGGAACAGACTAGATGGGAAGAACTAGACTGAAGGGCTAAAAGAGAGTACCAGAGGAACAAGATGGAAGACGAGGAAGAGCCAGATGGGGAAGAACAAGATGAGAAAGAAGGAGATGGGAGAGGAGCTGATATGGGAAAGAACTGGATGGACGAGAACCTAGATGGGGCAGAGCTAAGATGAAGGAATTAAGGTAGAACCTAGAGGAGATAGCAGATAAATGCAGACAGAAATTAGGCAAGAGAGGAGCTAGGCACGAGAGCAGAACAGAAACTGTAGAGCGAGAACTAGCTAAAAGAATAAAGTGTGTATATAGATTCATTTCCTATCATCAAAGATTAATTATCCGCTGGTTGTGCATTCTTCCTGGACCCTGGGAGGGGACTATCGAGGGGCTGGACACTCCTCTAGTCCCCAATAAAGGACTATACAAATTCAGAAGTCATCACCAAAATTCAGATAACCCCAGACATTTGTAACCATGATGTAGAATGAGCCTGATTTGCGTTAAGTTGGCTATCTGTGAAATTCTCTAGAGGCTAAGGGGCAGTCAAGAGCAAACGTGTAAACAATAGTTGGGGGGAAAAATACCAGTATTTAGGAACTAATTAAGTCTATACTTAAAATATATATAAACTTCCAGCTCAATTTTATATTCATAGAGGGTTCAGACTTACTTTCTCTCCCAGTTCTTTATATTTGGGTTCCAGATTCTTACAGTGACCACACCAAGGGGCATAAAATTCAATCAGCACATCCTTATCTTCATTATTCACTATGTCATCAAAATTTTCTGCTACCACAACCTAGAAAACAGAAGATTCTCTAGTCATAAGAAAGCTGAAAAATAAAGCCTCAAGCCAACTCACCTCAACTTGTATCACACCATTTACACACTCATAATCATGTTGTTATTCCCCATTAGCCAGCTTTTCCTCACATCTATCCCTGTAAAACTATGTTTAGGAAGTCACAGGAAATAAAGAAACAAATGCTACTGAGTGGTTTTCTTTCTTTTAAAAAATTTGCCGGGCGGTGGTGGTGCACGCATTTTTTAATCTCAGCACTCGGGAGGCAGAGCCATTCGGACCTCTGTGAGTTCGAGGCTAGCCTGGTCTACAGAGAGATCCAGGACAGGCACCAAAACTACACAGAGAAATGGGGGGGGGGATGCAAAACAAACAAACAAACAAACAAAAAAAAACTTTACTCATGGGGCTACAGAGATGACTCAGTGGTTGAGAGCATTGCCTGCTCTTCCAAAGGACCTGGGTTCAATTCCCAGCACCGACTTGGCAGCTCACAACTGTCTATAACTCCAGTTCCAGGGAATCAGACACCCTTTACAGATATACATGCAGACAAAACACCAATGCACATAAAATAAAAATAAAAAACCCACAAAAACCTTTACTCATTGTGTGTATATATGCATAAATATGAACTTTATAGAGTTTATTCTCCTCTCTCTTTCCACTGTTACGTGGGAACAAGTCTTCAGGCTTTTGCAGCAAAGTGCTTTCCCCACGGAGCCACCTCTTGGACCCATAATGGTTTTCTTAGCTAGGGATATAGCTCAGTGGTAGAATACTTGTTTAATATGGGTTTGGGCCCCAGCATTAAAAACAAACAAAGAAATGTCAATAAGGGATGTGTCCAGGTCTATCAACGTTAAGATTTAGGAAGAGATCCCTGGAGATAGGTGGTGAGACCTCAAGCAACACACCTTGACAGGCCCATCGTTGGTCTCTGGGATAGGTTCAGACTTCAGGTATCTCTTCAGGTTGCCATCAAAGTAATCCTGCAGGAACCGCTCAAGAGCCTTGCCATCCCGCCTGCAAAGCGAGGACAGACTCTCACTGGAACTCATGATCCTTCTTTCCTACTTCCACCTCCCAAATGCATGCTGGAATTCAAGAGCACACCACCATGCCCAGCTCCACCCACGGCTTCTAATGAAGTTAAAGTATGTAAGAATTCCAAGCCAATACTCTTTTGTTAGTCCGCAGAAATCAGGCTTGAAAGGACCTAAGCTGAGAAAAATGATAATCACAGGCCTTGCCTGGAGACTTTTCTCTACCTCAATGTCACTCTTTCTAAATCCCCAGTGTTTAATGATTCTCGGAGTCAAATCCTGAACCTATGCCAAGTAATAACTTACGAGAACTCCTCTTGCATGACAAACTTCTCTCCTTTAGCAGTTCTGATAGCCACAACAGGAACCTCTCCAGTAGTGCTTTCCAAGCCAAAATCAGACAGTTCATGGCTAAAGGTTTTTCGGCTAGCTACGGCAAAGTTGAGTTTGTGTCCAGCATCAAGGAATTTCTTTGCCACCATCATCACCCTGTGAGGAATAAGAGAAATATTTGTACCGTGACCGTAACAGCGCGGTGAAGCATTTTTTTTTTTTTTTTTTTAAGGTTAAGAGACAGGGTCTCTTTACGTAGTCCTGGCTGTCCTAGAGCATGTAGAGCAGGCTAGCCTCAAACTCACACAGTGCTAGGATTAAAGGCATACATCACCACGCCAGGCTAAGTCTTTGAAACTAAGAAGCAGGAAGCTAAAAAGCAAAGAGTTCTATGATCCATTCAGCCTCCTGGAATTAGCTTGAGTCTGTAACATCAGGCACTGATTATATTACAGTTTTGTGGCTTAGTGATCATTCTTAAGTGGTCGCGGTACCTAACCCATCTGATAGGAATTTTCCTATACTATTAGATGTAAAATCTATTGCATGCATAAAAAAACTGACTTGAAAAGAACATTTATAAGGTTAAAGTGCACCCAGAAGTGGGCAAAATGTTTGAAGTGTGCTGTACATCAGGCTTACACCTTTTACTACACAGCCTGAAGTCAATGTAGTACAGCAAAGAACACAGACTTCATGTCCAAAAGAATCCCTACATAGTGTTTGTTCACTGTCCTTATGGCTTTAAATGCAGTGTTTGGAACTACGGGTTCCTTTCCACTTTCCCCCCTTTTTCTTTTAAGGACAGAGTCGTAGGCTGTCCAGACTAGCCACAAATTCAGTATGTAGCATGGCTGACTTGAAACTTCTGACTGTCCTGTCTCTACCTCCTAAATGCTTGGACTACAGCCCTGTGCCATCACACCCAGTCCTTTGCTGTTGTTTTCTTTTTGAAGTGTGGTGCCAGGGCTGGTGAGATGGCTCAGCCTGATACCTGAGTCTGATTCCCAGGACTCACATGGTAGGAACTTAACAGTAGGCAAGTTGTCTTTTGGTCTACACACATGTAAGCGGGCACATGTACGCATGCATGCACATGGTGCTGAGAACCAAACCTAGGGCAACCACTGTACCAACTAAGCCACATCACCTTTCCATTCTCATCTAATCTTACATCCCAGGGTAACAAGAGAATTAGAACTGTTCAAACAACAGGTAAACATGTCTCCACAAAGGAAAACCATGGTTTCTATTACCTGTTTCTCCAATAGTTGGAACCTTTAGCGTTCTTTTCATAGTCCACATCATAGTAGGCTGTAAGTAAGTCCTTGCCCTGTATCAAATCTTTATTGTCTTCTGTCATATGAGGACAGATGCCAAAACTGAAATGAAATAGTCCATTAGCTTTGTCATTTTCTAGCCATAATATGGAATTATCAAAGCGCTAACAACAAGGAAAGAGATACTCACATGCTTTCCTGGATGAACTTTTTAATCTTGCCACTGGTCATTTTTTGTTCAGTATATGCCACAGTTTTGTCTTCAAACTTGTTAGTAAGATGTGAAGGACGAAATAAAGTGATCCCCCTTTAAAAAAAAAAAAAGTGTCTTAGCATCAAATAGCAGAATTGTCTCTCATATTTCATTTAAAGCTCAGACACCCTTAATCCCAGCAATCAGAAAACAGAGACAGGTGGATCTCTGTGAGTTTGTGGCCAGCCTGGTCTACAGAGAGAACTCCAGGACAGTAGAACTACACAGAGAAACCCTGTCTCAAAAAACTAAATTAAAAACAAAACAGGTGTACACCAATATGCTCAGGCTTTTATGTGGGTGTGTGGCAAGCATTGTACGGATGAGCTCTCTCCTGAGCTCTTATCTAGAACAATTCTCAACTCAATTGCCATACTCTACCAGGGAAATCTCATCTACTAAGAATCACCTCCTCACTGGGAATGGTCTAGACAAGACTGTTGCAAGTTCAAATCCAGCTTCATCTACACAGCAAGACTCTTTCTCAAGAAAAGGTGAGTGGGCGGTGGTGGTGCACACCTTTAATCCCAGAACTTGGGAGGCAGAGGCAGGGGGATCTGTGAGTTCGAGGCCAGCCTGGTCTACAAAGAGAAACCCTGCTGGGGGTGGGGTTGGGGGAAGGTGAACCATCTCCTATGAAGGCTTTTCTTGTGACATGTCCATGTGGGTTCCCACAGAAGTCAGAACAACATCTGTCAGAACAACATCTGTCAGAACCCTGAAATAGTTACAGGTAGTTATAAACTGCCTGAGATGGTGCTTAGAACTAAACTCTGGTTCTCTGCAAGAAGAGTACCAGCTTTTAACCACGAACCATCTCTCAAACATATACAGCCTTTTCTTTCCTTTGCCTTTTCAAAACAGGGTTTCTGTATGTAGCCCTGGCTATCCTCAAACTCAGAGATCTGCCTGTCTCTTTCTCCTGAGTGCTGAGATTAAAGGCGTGCGCCACCACAGCCTGGCCCTATAGCTTTTTCTAATATCCCCCAGCCCACAAAAAGGGGAAAAACTCCTCCCTTTTATATATTTCTATGGGAAATGTGCAATACAGCACTTACATTTCTATATGTACTTGCTTATATACTGTCTCCTTCTATCGATGCCCTTCACAGTCTTCTAGACTGAGCTTACTTAATGCCTAGAAGGGCTCGTTAACATTTCTGGAAACAAAACACAAACTAAGTAATAACCAAGCTCACAGTAAGAGATAAGGGCATGCAACTCAGTCACTTACTCTCCATTATCATCGTACTCCTTCACCAGAGACTCAATGTTGGTGTGTGCAAATCGGTAGTTATCTCTCAAGTTGCTGGCTGCTTTTAGGAACTCGGAGTGCCCATCACTGAATAAATCCCTGAAAAAACCTGCACAGGAAATGTCAAACACAAGGAATTACATTATTCCTCTAGGTTTCAAAGCCTTCAGTCTATTACAGTTAAACAAAGGTACTTCAGGTTAAGACCAGGCTGCTTCAGACATCTGACACAACACTTACACTAAGACTTCTTCCTCCACCCTCTAGAAAAAGGAAGGGAGAGGATTTGGTAGAACTGAAGTCTTCCTTCGACTTCTCCAGAACAGATCTGGGCAAACTTCCTCACTTCTTAAGAGTTTTAAGAACTACTTCAGGTATTAAATTAAAACAACAATGGGGGCCAGAATGTCAGCTCAGTGGTTAAAAGCCCCAGCCGTTCTTCCAAAGGACCTGGGTTCAGTTCCCAGCACCTAAATGATGGCTCAACAACCATCTGTACCTCTAGTCCAGAGAATGCAACGCCGTCTGATCCCTCTGGGATGTAGGCACACATGTGGTGCATGCGCAAACATGGAAGCAAAACACTCAAACACATGAAACAGACCAGTAAAAAGGCTCCTTATGGTTAACTATTGAGGAAAAAAGGAAAGTCATTTCTATTGGTGTGAGTGAGTGACCGGTCTGGTGCAGGTACTCCAGGAGGCCAGATGGACATCAGAACCCTGAAGCTGGTTACAGGCATCTGTTAGCCACCCAGTGTGTGTGCTGGGAACAGAACTCTGAACAAGCAGCAAGTCCTCTTAACCACTAAGCCATTTTCTAGCACACATTCTTTGTAACATAGAATTAACTAAATCCAGGTAAGTCAAATTTAAATGGTAAAATATCGGTTACTACAGAGACTAAGTTTTATTTTATTGTTTAGAAGACTAACAAATGTAAACATCAGTTACACGTTTATATTTAAGTGGTTGGGGTGTGTTTGTGTGTGTGTGTTTTCTGGTTTTTTTTTTTGGGGGGGGGGCAAGGTCTGTTTTCACTGTTTACCTCTGGTCGGCCTAGAACAAGAGATCTGCCTGTCTCCACCTCCTGGAAGCTGGGATTAAAGCCGTATGCCACCATACCCCACTAAATTTAGTTTTTAATCAAATGTGTTATCTACCACATCTAAAAATAAAATAAAGAGCTAAAGTGTATAATTCAGTGGTAGAACAACTGCCTAGCACATTTGAGACCAAGGTTTTTCTCAAGCCAGTTTCTCTGTGTAGCAGCCCTGGCCGTCCTGGAACTCACTCTGTAGGCCAAGTTGGCCTCAAACTCGGAGATTCCCCAGCCTCTGACTCCTGAGTGCTACCATGTCTGCCTGGGCCCAAGGTTTTAACTTCAGTGTGGTACACATATACACCATACACACCCAGAACATTCCTTTCAGTTGGGTGTGTGTGTTGGTAAGCCTGACACCTCCTTTCTCTCTGGCTTTCTGACCACAGTAAAATCTCTCCTTGCTGCATGCATTTCTTTCATAACCTGCACCAGAATTGAAAAATTTTGTGCCACTGTCTTTTTTGAAGATCCTCAACTATAAGACAAATCTCTTTCCTTTGCATGACCCAGCCTCAGGTATTTATAGCTGCTGTGGATGATTGATTGATAAATAAAACACTAATTGACCAATAGCCATGCAGGAAGTATAGGCGGGACTAGAAGAGAGGAGAATTGAGAGAACAGGACACGGAACACGTGGCAACATACAGATTAACAGAAATGGGCTGAGTATAAGAGTAAGAGCTAGAAAATGGTAGGCCTGAGCTAATGGCCGAGCAGTTTAAATAATATAAGCGTCTGTATGTTTATAAGTGGGCTGTGGGGGCTTGGTGGGACCTGGAGAGAAGCTCTCTAGCTACATATAGCAACAGAAACTTGATCAATAATCACAAAGATACCTATAAAAATTGAAAATAGAGATAGAAATTGACTATTGCATCCCCTTGCCTTAAACCTTATTTTCAGTTTAACTACCCTGCTAAAGACTTAGCTCTCTGAGTTACAGAAGGGACAGAACTAGGAATATACCACTCATGGCAGAGCACTTGCTAGGCAGGAGTGAGGAGGCAAGATAACTTCCAAGCACTGTGGGGTGGGGGTGGGAGGTAAGCCAGCCACACTCCTATTCTGGTCTCCTAACTGAATTTAAACCTTTACACCTCTAAGAAAACGAACCTACACAGGACCCCGTTCTCCTTCCCTGTTAGTTCCTGACTCAGCTTTGTCAGTTACCTTTTAACTGCTTCAGGCTTGCCCTAAGCTGCTTTAACTGTCGTTTTCCCAAACACGGAGGCTTTTAAAAATCCAATCAATTTTGTAGCATAACCAAACACCCGCTACTTACCCACCACCGAAGCGTCTTTATCACTAATGAACTTCTTAAATTCTTCCTCAGACCGGAGAGGAACGGAAGCTGGTCCTGCTTGCTTCTTCAAGTGGCTGACAATTCCATCTTAGAAGACAAAAATTACATGGACACATAATTTTTGAGAAGGATTAGAATGATTCAAAATTCGAAAGGACAAAACAATGTATGTTTTCAATGAAGTTTTCTTCCTACTCCTGTCCCTAAACCTAAATTTCTTTAGTTTGTGTATCCTTCTACTTGATTTTAGCCCAAAAGGCCAAAAAGCAATTGGTATATCTCTCTAAAACACAAACACAAAGGAAATTACATTCTTTTATCTCCAAGATGGCAATATATTTTTTTGTCTTTTGGGGGAGCACAGTGGAATGGGGAGGTATCCTAAATTCACAGATGTCTGCCTGCCTTTCTCTACGGTAAAGCCACACCCAGCTCTTTGCTTTTAGACAGGCCCCTCAGCCTTGGTTGTGGAGCAGAGGCTGCTTTGACCACCTGCCTCCTCCTCCTCCCAACCCTTCCAAGTGCTAGGATTACAAGGATGTATTATCACTACGCCAGACTCAAGTAGTTCTGGCTAGTTAACACAGTATATAGAAATAATTCATGCCAAACTCATAATGAGCTGTGCTACTTCTACTGTCCCTTTTAAAAAAGGAATCTTCACATTTATTGTGCGTGAGATACGATGGCACCTGTGTGACGTCAGAGGGAACCCTGTAGAACCTGGTTCTTTCCTTCCGCCATGTGGGTTCTGGGGATTGTTATGGTTGGCGGTAGGTGCACACTGAGCCATCCTGACTCCCTTCAACTGTCTGCTATAGCTGCGGAGTATTTTTTAATTTACATACTGTGATTTATTTAACCCATGACAACTGACATTTATTTCTAATCTTTTGCTTTCTCAAAAGATTCCATGATAAACAACCTTATCTGCAGGTGAATTTGCACAATATATCTGTACTAATTTCTAGAAATCCACAGTTAAAGAATATAGTAATTTATACTTGTTAAGAGATTTACCATTTTTCTTTCTTCTTCCTTTTTTTTTGGGGGGGGGGGGTTTCAAGACAGGGTTTCTCTGCATACCCCTGGCTGTCCTGGAACTTCTGTAGACCAGGCTGGCCTCGAACTCACAGAGATCCACCTGCTTCTGCCTCCCAAGTCCTGAGATTAAAGGTGTGAGCCACCACCGCCTGGCTTATCTATTTTTTTTTTTTAGCCTCTTTCTTGACTACCAATTAAACTCCAAATAGACAGGGACTTTATAATACCTATCTCATAAAAAGTTCAGGAACATGTATTCTGTAAATAAATGAACTTCCCATTCATATAGTGGCTCAGTGGTGCAGTTCTTGTGAGGCCAAACAAAACCGTAAGTTGTATGGTTACTAGCAGCTTTTTTTTTTTTTTTTTGAGACAGGGTCCTATGTAGCTAAGGTTGGCCCTAAACTCACTATGTAGATAAGGATGACCCTGAACTTTTATTATTTTGTTTTTGTTTTGTTTTTTTCCTGAGACAGAGTCTCACAACGTTGACCAGGCTAGCCTAAAACTCAAGAAATCTGCCTGCTTCTGCCTCCTGTGCACTGGGATTAAAGGTGTGTATCACTACACTCAGCGGTAAGCTCTGCTTTGAATTTCTGGAGGAATCATCACATCATCTTCCACAGCAGCTCTATTACTTTTCATTTCCATCAACAGTATACAATGGTTCCCATGTCTCTAAATCCTCGTCAATATATGTATGTATGCTGCTGATCCAACTCAAGGCTATCTCAATCATGATAACCAAGTGATTCTCCACTGAGCTACCTTCCCCAGCCGCCAGCTCCCTCCTTTTTTAAAATAGTAGTAGTCATTGTAATTAACGAGCACAAGATAGTTTTCTTGGCTATGCTGGGGACTGAACCTGACACCTGCACACTCTCAGTCAAATACTCTACCACTATCTATAACCTACATGAATGTGATGACTGCCTTTCACTTTCCATCAACTAGAACACAAACATCAGAAAGGACCAACATCTACTATGTCTCGAGAGAATCTGACAGAGCAGATAAAATTGATAGCAATTATTAAATGAAAAGCTTAGTTGAGCTTGTATTTGAAGTTCAAATATTTCTTATATTTATCTTCATAATCAAGTCATTTAGACAGAGAAGCTTTCCATTACCTAACAAAAATTGCTCTAAATTGAGCTATTTTTATGACTGGTAAGTATGCTGAAATCTTTTTTCTTTTTCTGGTTTTTCTTTTCTTTTTTCTTTTCGTTTTTTGAAGACAAGGTTTCTCTGTGTAGCTTTTGGAGCCTGTCCTGGAACTCACTCTGTAGACCAGGCTGGCCTTGAATTCACCTGCCTCTGCCTCCCGAGTGCTGGGATTAAAGGCGTGTGCCATCATCACCTACAACTCAATGAAATCTTAACAAAACATTAATTCAACTTCCAGAATATAATCCAAGGCAGGAAGATGGCACATGCCTATAATGCCATTACTTGTAAAACTGAGGCACGAGGATTAGAAATTTAAACTTAAGCCATGTGTAAGTGGTACACGACTTTAATTCTAGCACTTGGGAGGCAGAGACAGGCTAATCTCTGCAAATTCAAGGCTATTCTAGCCTACACAGTGAGTTCCAGGACAGCCAGAGCTCTACAGTCTTGAAAACACAAACAAGAACCTGAAGCCTAGCCTGGGTCCCGTGCAATCGGATCCTTACCGGCAGTCCTGGGCCCATCATAAGCACCCGCTTCTTCCCCATCTCTAAATATTTTAAGGGTTGGGTAGCCGCTGACTCCATACTTATTACAGGTGTTTGTGTTGGCAGTGCAATCCACCTAAGAGTAGACAGAACAAGAGTCATTTTGTTATCTACGCATCTGCTGCAAGATCTTAGTCCCAAACCATTACGACTAGCTATACCCATAGAGGATCAACACTTCTTGGCATACTTACCCCAGGTCATTAGACCTTAAAGGTATATTAATACTATCTAACTAGATCAGAACTGCATAAGAGATGCTTCAGAATTTAGATTCCTTGGCCTCACATAAAAATTCTAAAGTTAATATCCATTTAAATTATTTCAATAATGCCCCCCTTCCTTTTCACACAGATCAAACCCAATGCTCTACTACTGAGCTACATTCTCAGTCCCAACAGTGATTTACTTTGATAACAATCATTACCGAAGACATGTGCTTAGTATGCCCACCTTTATCTGGGATAGGGTATAATCTCCCCACCCCCCAACCTCCCCACCCACAGGGTTTCTGTGTAGCTTTAGCGCCTTTCCTGGAACTCACTCTGTAGCCCAGGCTGGCCTTGAACTCACAGAGATCTGCCTGCCTCTGCCTCCCAAGTGCAAATAATTTGTCTATTGGTAAATGCATCAATACTTGTTACATAAAAGAAACAATTAGTTTAAAACCACAGAAAGCAGATTATAGTTTTAAAAACTTCTAATATATAGCCAGGTGGTGGTGGTGCATGCCTTTAATTCCAGGAGGCAGAGGCAGAGGCAGAAGGATCTCTGTGAGTTCAAGGCCAACTTGGTCTACAGGACAGCCAGGACAACACGGAGAAACCCATTCTCAAAAAAACAAAGTAAAACAAACCTTCCAATATACAAACTACTAATCTGGTTAGTAGAGATATGACCTTTAAACTGGAACACAGTGAGCTTACTCCTTCAGAGTACTACAGAATGGCCACACTTATTAATCATTACTACTTTTGCTTGTTTGCTGGAGACAAGGTCTCAGGTAGCTCAGGCTAGTCTTGAACTTCTAATCCTGTCTCTACCTCCCAAATGCTGACATCACAGGTCAGCACTACAGCTAGCTCTTAAAACTATGAAAACAAATACCAACCTTAAATTTACCACTTGGCTACATACTCAGCAATATCCCATGTCTTTTTTTCTGATCCCATTACTGACTAACATCAGGGTAGATTAGAGAATTCACTGTTTCCTCTCATGCTTACAGCTATACCTTTATTATCTTTGTCTGCCCTTAGTTCTTATTTACCATGTTCTTATTTTAAAAATTCTTTTAACTTTTATTGATTCTTTGTGGATTTCACACGTGTATTCTGATCCCACTCATCTCCCTGTCCCCTTGCATTTGCCCTCTGCCCTTGCAACCTCCCCCCAAAATAAAACAAAATTTAAAAGAAAAACCAAAAACAAAACCAAACAAACCAACAGAAAAAGAATCTGTGGTGTGAATGTGGGTAAGCTGGATCTGAGGACCTGAGAACAGGAGAACTGGCCTGGCTCCTTGCTGCAGGCTGCATTGGGTGAGCTAGCCGAGGCAGTGCTGGAGAGCTCGCCCAGGTAGTGACCATGAAAGCAAGCTGGTGGGCTGACCAATCCAGCTACCACCCAGGCCCAGAACCAGGGCTAGAGTTGGCCCACCCCAACAGCCACCTTATCTATGAACCGTTGGTGCATGTGAAGGGACAAACCTACAGATCCAACAGCAGGACCTCTACAGCACAGGACAACTACAGGATATCCAAAAGGAGCCCCAGTGAGAGTCCATTATCAGTGGTGTAGCAGAAGCCAGAGGGAGGCCTGGAATCAGACCAATGACTCGTGGCAATGAACACTTTCAAGTGAAAATAAATGGACTGAAGGGTAAACTGTGACACTCAATGGGCCACACTACAGTTTCCATGACAAGAGTCACCCCCCTCTCCTTTTAGTGTTGTATTTTGTGTATGAGTACTCTGTCCGCATGTGTATGTACCAGGTTCAGAAGAGGGCATCATATCCCCGGGACTGGAGGTACACATGGTTGTAAGCCACAGCCTGAGAACTGGGAAATAAACCCATGTCCTCTGTAAGAGAGGCCAAATGCTCTTAACCACTCAGCCACCCAAAATACACTTGAGCCAGTGAAAAGGCTCAGCATGTAAAGGGGCTTGCTGCCAAGCCCGAGGACTCAAACAGGTATATGCACACATGTCCACACATACATGCAATGAAGAATGTTTCATATTCCTTCCTGGTGACTCCACTGATGCTCACCTTTGCTAATGGGACTATTCCTTTTAATCTAGTTGCTGCAGCTTCATACTCAGGGGCAAGCCTCTTGCAATGTCCACACCTATTTAAAAAAAAAAGTCAGATTCTTAGTTTAACACAAACTTACTTTCTATCTAGGAAGAATCTCAAATCACTACTACACTACTGTTTTGGTTTTGTTTTTCTTTAAAGACAGGGTACTGTTACACAATCCCTAGGCTGTGACCTTCCTTATGCTGATTGTAGGCATGCTATATCAATTATTCAACATCAAGCTGGAACCCAGACCTTTGATTTTTTTGTTTTTTCAAGACAGGGTTTCTCTGTGTAGTTTTGGTGCCTGTCCTGGATCTCGCTATGTAGACCAGGCTGGTCTCGAACTCAGAAGATCTGTCTTTCAAGTACTGAGATTAAAGGCATTCACCATTTCCCAAATTCTGGGGATAATAGACATGTGCCACCTTGCCTGGCTTCTTTCCTCCTGTTTTCTATTTTCGCTGTCTGTAGGGAGGTTACAGAACTCTTCAACCTTCTCAAAGTGATCCCGCTGCAACCCATTGGGCTTTTGAAGAGATAATGTACAGCTGGTGCTGGCCGTGACAAGAATGTACCACACACCTAAATGCATGGTAAGCACACCTGTGGGACTGTTAGGCCTTCCTGGGTAGAAGAGCAGGTGTTGCAGGTAACCCTCTGGGGAAAGTATACCAGCTTATGTTTTGATCAGTTCTCACGGTCAAGTGAGGACTGTGAACTCAGGCCTGCTACCTCCTTAAAAGTGCTTTCTAGTGTGCTGAAGCTCAGGTGGGATGCTTGCTGCTGCTGTTTTTTAAAGTTCTTCAAGACAAGGTTCTCCATGTAGCCTTGGCTGTCTTAGAACTCACTCTATAGACCAGGCTGGCCTCGAACTCGGAGACCCACCTGCCTCTGCTTCCCCAGGGCTGGAATTAAAGGCGTGTATCACCTTCCGGCCTTGTTTTTTGTTGTTTTTTGTTGTTGTTGTTGTTGTTGTTGTTTCTTTTTTAAAGACAGGGTCTCACTTTGTAAGCTCCAGGCTATCCTGAAACCATACAGCCCAACATAGCCTTAAATAGGCCATGATACTCCTTCAGCTTAGCATGCCTATGACTGAATCAACGTCTTCTGTACTTCATTCTATGTAGCCCTCCAGCCGGTTCTGTTCAGTTATATTGGAAGAAGAAAGAAAAGGCACTTGATGCTGATTCACGGTGTCTGTCTGTCTGAAGACATGATCTCACTAGGTAGCCCTGGCTGGCCTGGAACTTGCTATGCAGACCAGGCGGTCCTAGGACGTACAGCAATCTTCCTTTCTCTCTCTCTCTCTCTCACAAGTGCTGGGATTACATGCATATAGCATTACACCACGTTTCCAAGGGTTTAAAGGATACGACCTGGTTTGGGCCTTTAAGGCTTCAGAGAGAGGAAAGAGTAGGTACTCAAGTACGGTGAACAGCAGAGTTACTGTACAAGAAGTCTGCAGATTATGACTACAGCCAGTAATACACACAGCACTGGGAAGGAAACAGAGGCAGCAGTCATCTACAGTCACACAGCAGCAGAGGAGAGGTTCCATCTCATCTTCTCTTTGGGGACAGGGTCTTTTTCTGTAGCCTAGGTAGTTTCAAACTTACAATGCTCATACCTCAGCTTTGGAAAAACTGAGCTAACAGGCATCTAGCATCTTGCCTATCTCTTGCTGTTGACTTTCTATTGTAGTAACTGTCACTATTAGAGCAAAAGTTAACATCTTTACCTCAACTATCCTAAAAAAGAAAAAAAAAAAAAAAAACTGTCCATGTTACAAATATATATAAAAATACCCAGAGAAGGCCAGGGGCGATGGCAGGTGGATCTGAGTTTGAAGCCAGACTGGTCTACATAGTGAGATCGTGTCTCCAAAAAGAAAGAGATGAACACATTAAAATAAAAAAGTATGTAGGGCCAATGTTGAGTATCCCCAAGAAGCCCAGCACAAAGGCACATGCCTGCAATTCCAGCACCTTTGAAGCTGAGGCAGGAAAGCTACTGA
This sequence comes from Peromyscus eremicus, assembly GCF_949786415.1. Taxonomy (NCBI): domain Eukaryota; kingdom Metazoa; phylum Chordata; class Mammalia; order Rodentia; family Cricetidae; genus Peromyscus; species Peromyscus eremicus. Next base: position 95,283,039 of record NC_081419.1, on the reverse strand, counting down.
GCTCAAGGCCATGAGCCATACAGCAAGTTCAAGACCAAACTAAGCTTATAAACTCTATCCCCCTACCTGGAGGAGGGAAGGGGAGAGAGAGGGAGAGAAGATAGGGGAGAGGGAGAGAAGGGTGAGGGAAAAGGATGAATTCAAGCTGGGGAGGTAGCTCAGCTGCAGAATGTTTCCTTACCATGGGGAAGGCCTGGGGCTCAATGTCCAGGACTGGGGTGGGGCAGCACTGCAGTATGACACAGGTCAGCAGGTAACAGCATCCACTAACTGCCACCCAGGCCTGACAACTAGAGAGCTCCAGAGTCCATGTAAAGTAGGAGGAGAGAACAACCACCACCAATCTCTTTGATCCCACAACAGTAAATTATTATTATTATTATAATTATTATTATTAGGCTTATTTGAGACAGGGTATCTCCGCGTAGCTTTGGTGCCTGTCCTGGAACTCGTTCTGTAGACTAGGCTGGCCTCGAACTCACAGAGAACCACCTGCCTCTGCCTTCCGAGTGCTGGGTCTAAAGGCGTGTGCCACTTCCGCCCGACTTTAGTAAAATGTTTTTAAGAAACAGAGTTGGAGAGATGGCTCAGCAGTTAAGAGTACTTGCTGTTCTTGCAGAGGAACTGAGTTCTGTTCCCAGCACCCACAAGGTGACTCACAACCATGTGTAACCCCAGTTCCAGTATACTTGATATCCCTGAACTCTTGGTCCCTCTCTGCTTTGGCACACTGTTTTTGGGAAGGACTGGGAGGTGTGTCACCGAAGGGGAGAGGGGTCCAGCGTTAAGGCTTTAAACCCCCACACCATTCCCATTTAGCCCGCACCGCCTCAAGGCTGTCTCCGTCTGGGAGCAGAGCTCTCACTATGGCCCTGCTGATGGTCAAGGACTCCAATCCTCCACTGCAAACCCCCCTCCGCATAAAACCTTCCTCTAACAAACTGCCTTGGTCGAGGCGTTGTGTCACAGCAAAAGTAACCGAGACACAGTGAATCTGGGAAGAAATCAGTGTACTACAGGCTGAGACAAAGCAACTGCTCTCAACAGTAGCACAAGGTGGGTTCTTATTCAGATGAAAAAGACGGCAACCAGCCAGGCTTAGAAATCCGGTGCACTTTAAGGGAAATCAAGGTCTGTCACAGAACCCACTGACTCTTTTACCTGCCCCCGCCAATATTAAAACGGAGAATTCACCTACTCTCAGAGATGGTGCTTAGCAGCAGACAACTCCAACACACATTTACTCAGTAATCACTTCATGCTGCACTGTGTCAGGTGCAACTATTTTAGCCTCTGATAAAAAGCTGGCTGTTCTTTCCCTATAGGAATCCCAATCTGGAGGAGGTTGGGGTGGGAGGCTGTAATGAAACCTCAATGTTGAAAAGATGACCATGCTAGCAATGTGGGAGATGACTTTATCTTCTAAGCCTACTGAAAGCAGACACCACAGCAGAAATCCACCCAACTCTTGATGGCTGGTGCATGATGGGATATGTAGTCTTGAGGAAAGCAGGTGCAACACTTTTTAGGGGAAAGACGAGCCTGAAGCCAGGTGTGGTGGCGTATGTAGGATAGGGGCAAGAGGATCTGAAGCCCAGCTAGGCTACAGGAAACCCCGTCTCAAAAGAAAAAAAAAAAAAAAAAAAAGGAGGCTAGAGCAAGAAGATCTTGAGTTCGAGGTCAGCCTGGACGATACAGAGGAACTGGTTTAAGAAAGAGAAAAGCACCAGCCTGGGCTACAGAGTGAGAGCCAGAACTACAGAGAAACCCTGTCTCGGAGGGGGAGGAAAAGCTTCAATATTAAATATTTATGTAAGTATTTTCCATAATGGCAATTGAACATGGCAAGCACTGAGCCATATCCCAAAGCCTTAACTAAAAACTGCTTTAAACTCATTGTGTAACAGCCCACAATTCTCCAAATGTATGACCCCTCCAGTCAAAGAAGCCGGACCCAACTGACACCCCCTCAAAGTTAACAGCATGATTATGTAACTATGATAAATTGTTTCTAAGAGAGAACATGAATTCTAGGGATGTATAAATGTCATCTATGTGTTATCAGTACTGACTGTTAGCCACAGAATGCCCCGAACACAAAATATCTCACGCTGAAATACAATTTGCTTCCTGTCTCTAGTATATCCTGATTCAGGCAGTCTTCACTACAAGACTTTTGAGTGTGACCCATCTAAGTCAGGCAGATAAGCTTGGAATGTCTCGTTCCCACTGGGTCAGAAGCAAAGATAAGTTACAGTGTAACTGTAAACACTGTTTTACTGGTACTTTTGAATAGTTCTGAATTAAGGGCCATTGTGCCAGAAGGAAAAAACAAAAACAAAAAAACCACACACCTATTGAACTATTTCTGTGTTATATTAGTTTGCTGTGGTAATAATTTGTAAATTACCCAACCCACCAGAAATGCTATTTGCTCTCCCTTCCCATGCAAGTTCTTATTTGGTCGCACTCACCCTAAAGAATCTACGCTTTTGTTAGGTTAAGCGGCCCCTCAAGTGGTGTATATAACAGTGGTTACTTTCTCATTTGTGTCTTATTTTCTGTAATTATCTAAAGCTGACAATGATGATAGATCCTAGTGAAATTATTCTCGTTCATTTACTCTCTTTTTAATGGAGGCCTCTGAAGCTTAATGTAAACTACTGTATGCCATGCCATGGACAAAATAATGGCCTGTCTCAAGTAAGCACTTAGGATCGTTCTGCAGCCACTGAGTGACCTTGGTTAGAAACCGATGGTTCTGAGGTGGGGACGAGAAGAAATACCTTGGGACCCAGGACCCGTGCTCCGCCTCCTCCCTAAGGCTCTAGGATGCCTGCCTGATCTGCAGACAAGGGGACGTCTACACTGACTCACCTAGATACTGAAAGATAGAGATCGGAGGGGGAGGGGATGGGTAAGTCCTCCACATCGGAAGTGCAGCAAGAACACGGAGGTAAGGACGTGGCCCTAAGCGGGAACCGAGGCTTTCTCCTTCCCGGATCTGCCCCTGCCCCCACCCCGACTCCGGGCGGAGCGCCTCCGGGCTGCCACCGACTGGCAAGGAGGCAGCGGCAGCCAGGCCCGCCGGAGAGTGGAGGGCGCCCGCGCTGCGGAGGCCCAACCGCCCCCGCGCCCCGCCGGTCCTCCGGGCCCGATCCCGCAGAAGAGTGGCCTCACCAGGGGGCGAAGAACTCGACTAGCATGAGGCCCGCTGAGCCCGTGTCCGAGACGCGACTCTCGAAGTTTTCGTCCGTGAGTTCCAGCACGTCGGAGGCGGCGGCGAGGCGGGCCGAGGCGAGCAGCAGCAGCAGCAGCGCCACGCCCGGGAGCAGCGTTAGGCGGCTGAAGCGCATGGCGGCGAGACGCGGCGGGGGCGGTCGGAGAGTCGGGACCGGGGCACCGAGAAGGGAGAACCCGCAACCTGCAGCCGCTGCCTGCGCTCGCGCGTCTGGCCCGGGCGGACCTGCTGCCGAGGTCCCAACCCCCTAGGCCGGCTCGGGGGCCGCAGTGTGGCAGCCGCCGATTGGCTGCATCCCCGCTGCGTCGGGCGGGATGAACCAGCTGGTAACTGCCGATTGGCGGGCGCGCGGGGCCGGGCGGAGCGGACGCTGTGGCGGAGGCCGTGGCGGGGGTCGGCGGGAAGGGAGGCTCGGCGCTGCCGGAGCGGCCCTGAGCTCGGCCTGCGGAGGGGGAGCGGAGCTCAGGGCGCCGGCGCGGGAGGCGGAGGGGTGAAGTCGGGGCTGAGTGGGCGGAAGTGCGCTGGGGCTGAAGGGAGGCCCGGAAGCGGTCCCGAGGGGAGCTTGAGCTCCCTCCCTCCGGGGCGTTGCGGCGCTCGCTCGCACACTCGGGCACCATACGACACGTTTTCCAAATGTCAGGCTGTTGACTTGTCCAATTCTAGGGCGTAGTAACCCGACATCCTGCCGCTGCCCTACCTCGTATCCTGCTTGGTCAGGTTCACGTGAGGTCTGTATTCTTTGTCCAGACTTAGGCCTTCGGCCCCCTTGCCTGCGACGTTTTCACAGATGGCTGGGTTTTGTTCGTTTGGAGAGGGTGGGTAATTGAGGATTGAACCAGGAACCTTGTACAAGGCTGGGCAAGTGATCCATCGCCGAATTATATCGCTGGTCCCAGTCCTTTTTTGACTTTTTGAGACATGATCTCAGTAAGTCTCCCAGCTTGGCCTCAAGTTCATTCTATAATACTGTTCTATAAGCCTGGTAGACCGAGAACTTTCCCCGTCCTCTGGCCTCAGCCCCCTAAGTATCAGGGACTGGTCTGCACCACCAGGCTCAGGCTCAGCTTTTACTTTTTTTTTTTTTTTTTTTTTTTGACAAGGTCTCACTATGTGGCGCTGGCTGGCTGGAACCAGCTATGTAGACCAGACTGGCCTCGAACTCGACAGAGATCTACCAGCCACTTGAGATTAGAAGTATGCGTCCCCACTGCCAGCCTTTTAAGCTGGATTTTTAAAAAGAAATATTTAATTACAAATGCTGTCAGAAAGTGAAAATACTGGATAGTTAGTTGACTGAAAATATCTTCTATGATTCCTCTATCTTTTGCATAAACAAACAAAAAAACCAAAACCAAAGAACAAAAAAATTTTGAGTCTTTCAGTGCGTTTGTACTTAACTGCTCGTGGTTTCTTCATATGGGCTCCTTAGATCTCTGAAAGGCAAAGAAGGTGGGGGCGGGGGGACTCTAATCTTAATGAAACTCTTGAGAATGAGATGACCCTTGGTTCTATTTTCTTAACAGACATGGCACAGAACCAAGGACACATACAGCTACCCAGAGCTGATGCTATTCGTTCCCGGCTGGTCGACACTTTCTCCCTCATAGAGCATTTGCAAGGCTTGAGCCAAGCCGTGCCGAGGCACACTGTCCGGGAGATACTTGGTTAGCAGCCTGTTCGGTCACACTAAATGTAATATTCCTGCCCACATCCTCAAAAGATAGAAAGTAGAGACGTATTGAAGGGTGGAGCCAGGAATGGTGGTATATGACTGAGTTAGGGGGATCACAAGTTTGAGACTAGCCTAGGCTACATAGCAAGATCCTGGTTCAAAACAACCACAACCACAATAACAAAATAGGGCTGGCAAGATGGCTTAGCAAGTGAAGGTGCGTGCTGCCAATACTGATAACCTGAGTTTGACTCTCGGGACCTACCTGGAAGAGGCACCAGGAGTTCAAGGTCATTCTTGGTTATATAGTTAAAGGACAATATGGGTTGTATGAGACTCTATATCAAATAATGGGACCAGTGAGATGGCTCAGGGAGTAAAACGTACTTGCTGCCATGTCTGAAAACCTGAGTTCCATATCCAGGCCCCACATGGTATAAGAAAACAATCTACTCCTGCGGTTGTACACACACACACACACACACACACACACACACACACAGAGTTTTTTTTTTTTTTTTAAGTACAAATAAAAGGACAATTTAGGGATGAGAAGCTACACTAAACTTGATAAATTCAGGGCTTTAGACCTCTGTCTCTTCCTCTGAGTCCTAGTTAGGTAACCCTGACTTTGCAAATTTTCCGCCAAAGGTATTTAAAACTTGGAGGTTTCTGGGCTGGTTATGGTGGCACATGCTTTAAATCCCAGTGCTTAGAAGGCAAACAGGCCATTGGCTTTCTGAGTTGGAGAGAGCCCAGTCTACACAGCCTGTTCTAAGCCAGCTGGGACTTGAGGTTTGTACCTGCTGCTTTCATGAGCACAGTCAGTGCGAGGCATGAACTATACATTTTAACTTCATACTAATAGAATTCTTAGTCGCTCTGAAGAAGCAGCTTACAAGGCAGAGCTGCTACTGCATGTAGACAGTCCACTATTTCACCAGTATCCCTATCCCCTACTCTACCTGCTGTCCACCGTCCCCTAGTCTGTCTGTCTACTCTGTTTGGAGGAGGGGGGAGGCTGGGGAGAAAAAGCAGTCTTACGTGTTGCCCAGTCCTGGTACAGGCACACCCAGGTACCTTTTCCTTTTTTCTTCCAGATCCTTCTCGGCAGAAGAAACTCATGTCAGGAGACCAGCACCAGCTCGTGCGCTTCTCCATAAAGCCCCGGCACATGGGGCACATCACACACTCCCAGCGAATGCTGAGCAGGCTCCGTGTGAGGTGCAGCCAGAGGCCACCTCTGTCCCTGTGGGCTGGATGGGTTCTTGAGAGTATCCTTTTGTGTTACTTGTTCTTATTGTGGCTCTCCCTCATCTGTTACTGACTTATTTTCCCTCTCTCAAACTATTTTCTTCAAATTCTCATATCTGACACTGTTGACCTTACTATTTCAGCTGCATAAATGAGAAAGTACTCCATCTGTGTGTTTCCTTAAAAGAAAACAGGTCCCATCTTCTCGAAATTCATCATCTCCCTCATCTTTCTGAATACAATTGTACTGATGGTCGAAATAGGTGAGAACCGGTGCTGAATGAAAAAGGTAGTGTGTGGGAGATACTTTTCTTCCACCCTGATCATTTTATATTTTCAGATATCATCTTATTGTGATGGGGACAGATTTATTTATTCATTCATTTTCTGAGACTGAGTCTCACATAACCTACACTAGCCTCAAATTCCATATGTGCTAAGGATGACCTTGAACCTGACCTCCTACTTCTACTTTCCATCTGAGATTACAGATGTGCACCGTTATGCTTAGCTAAGAGAAAATGGACTCTGAAAAACCTTTTTTTTTTTTTTTTTTTTTGGTTTTTCGAGACAGGGTTTCTCTGTGTAGCTTTGTGCCTTTCCTCGATCTCGCACTGTAGACCAGGCTGGCCTCGAACTCACAGAGATCCGCCTGGCTCTGCCTCCCGAGTGCTGGGATTAAAGGTGTGTGCCACCACCGCCCCGCTAAATTTTTATTTATTTATTTATTTATTATGCAGTGTTCTGCCTACAGGCTAGAAGAGGGCACCAGATTTCATTACAGATGATTGTAAGTCACCATGTGGTTGCTGGGACTTGAACTCAGGACCTCTGGAAGAGCAGTCAATGCTCTTAACCTCTGAGCCATTTCTCCAGCCCACTGAAAAACCATTTTTATATTGTATGAAATGTATTAAAAATGGAAGGACATCTCATTTCATTATTAACTCAGGCAGATTGCTCAGGTCAGGAGTGGTGATGGATGCCTTTAGTCCAGCACTTTGGAAGTTGAGGCAGGGTTATGAGTTAAGCCCAGCCTCACCTGTGTATTAAAACTATCTAGCCGGGCGGTGGTGGCGCACACCTTTAATCCCAGCACTCAGGAGGCAGAGCCAGGCGGATCTCTGTGAGTTCGAGGCCAGCCTGGGCTACCAAGTGAGTTCCAGGAAAGGCGCAAAGCTACACAGAGAAACCCTGTCTCGAAAAACCAAAAAATAAAAATAAAAAATAAAAATAAAACTATCTAAAAAAAATTCATAAAAACTGCTTAGAATGAAAGGACAATAGAAATTTTTGATGGTGGTGGCGGCGCACGCCTTTAATCCCAGCACTTGGGAAGCAGATGCAGGCGGGTCTCTGTGAATTTGAGGCCAGTCTGGTCTACAAAGTGAGTTCCAGGACAGCCAAAGCAACACAGAGAAACCCTGTCTCAAAAGAAAAAAAAAAAAAGAAAAGAAAACAACAACAACAAAAGTCCCCATAAGTATTTATTATTTTGATTTCATATGGTATTTCTTAATTTTTGAGGATTTTGCCAGTCTTATTTTCATATTATGTAACTTGGCCAAATAAATTGTTTTGTGACAATCTGTTTTTATATATTTATTTTATATGTATACTTGTGCCTGCAGTGCCCATGGATGCCAGAAGAGGGCGTTGGGTTCCCCTAGACCTGAAGTTACAGATAGTTGTCCTTGGAATGGTTGCTGGGGATAGAATCCAGGGCACTCTGCCGGTGTTCTTACTGCTGGGCATCTCTCCAGGCCTTGTAATCTTGTTTAAAACCAAATGCTTAGGGCTTGTAGTTTAGCCCAAGGGTAGAGTGCTTGCCTAGCATGTGAAAACCCCTGAGACTGGCCCCCAATACTTCAAACACAAGAAAATAAAAGCAAAACATGCTTATTTCAATTGTAAGCACTATTTGAACTCATGAATCACAAGTTGTGATTTTTTTTCCCCCAACACCAGCAATTGACCTTGGTGAAACATATATACAAATGACAGTGTGCTATTTTGCTCCATCATGCTGGATCTTCTTCCCACCAGGGTGAACTTACCTGGTGTTCTATGAAGTGACTGATGTTGCTGTTGTGCCGTACTAGGGAGTAGCAACAGATGACTGCCTGTATCAAAACTGCCTTGTCTAATGCAGTTGTATACTTTGCCTGGCCTATCTGATTCAATACCTGCCTTCTACTCTGGAGGAAGAACGTCCACCGTGAATTAACTACGGCGGCGGCTAAGTCTCCTGGATTGACTGTATTGGGGTTCTTAGCTCTGTTTCCACTAGGGTTCTTTTGCCTTGCTAAGGCAGGCTGAATTCTTAGTTGGTTAGCTTGTTGGTGCTGGCATCTAAACCCAGGTCCTCCGCAAGAGCAGTAAGTGCTCTTAACTGCTGAGACTTGTTAGTGTGTAGAGATGGGGCTCACTATCTAGCCCAGGCTAGCCCAGAACTTCCTATGTAGCCACAGTTGTCCTCAGTTTCAGTTCTTCTGCTTCAGCCTCCCAAGTGCTAGCTGGATTAAGGTGTTCAACACTAAGCTTGAGTTTGTTTGTTTTTAATGTAAACTAGGCCGCGCCCCCCAGAGGACTGCCTTTAAAGGAGTACATTATAACACCAGGCTTATTTTGTTCCAGGGTCTCACTGAAGAGTCTTGGCTGGCCTTAGTTCACTGTATAATCTGAGCTTCCTGTGAACTTTTGATCCTCCTGCCTCAGTCTCCCAAGTAGTAGAATAAAAGAATGGTTATATTTCATCTCCAGACAGTACACCTTTTCATTAGCTGATGCAGCATTGGCAGTGGTCTCCCCTGAATGTTCTGTCTCACGTAAGCAATTTCTGTTTGCTCTTCAGATTTTTCTTCAGCCTGCCTCTGCCTCCTGAGTGCTGGGATTAAAGGCATGCACCACCACCACCCAGCCATTTTACTGTTTTGTTTTTTTTTTGTTTTTTTTTGGTTTTTTCGAGACAGGGTTTCTCTGTGTAGCTTTGCGCCTTTCCTGGAACTCACTTGGTAGCCCAGGCTGGCCTCGAACTCACAGAGATCTGCCTGGCTCTGCCTCCCAAGTGCTGGGATTAAAGGCGTGCGCCACCACCGCCCGGTCTGTTTTGGTTTTTTTTAAAGCCAGGCAGTGGTGGCACATGCCCAGCACTTGGGAGGCAGAGGCAGGTGGATCTCTGTGACTTTGAGGCCAGCCTGGTCTACAGAGAGAGTTCCAGGACAGCTATTGCTGTCTTGAAAAACCAAAAAAAGAAAAAAAAAGTTAAAAAAAAAAGAATTCTCTCTCTCTCTCTCTCTCTCTCTCTCTCTCTCTCTCTCTCTCTCTCCCTCCGTGTGTGTGTGTGTGTGTGTGTGTGTGTGTGTGTGCAAGTGCCAACAGAGGCCAGAAGAAGGTGTAGGATTCCCTAGAGCTGGAGCTCTAGACAGTTGTGTGTTCTTAAGCCGTAAGCTGTCTCTCCAGCCCCAGATTACGTCATTGTCTTTATGGAATTCTGTCTGTGAAGGCAGAACTGAATAAACATTATTGCATTCTATTTTCCAGACTTCAGTGTGGTCCTCAGCACCTTCTACTACTATAATCCCCTGCTTCTGGGGGCCAGACTTTATTGTGTGTTTGTTTAATTACGTGTGTGTGTGTGTGTGTGTGTGTGTGTGTGTGTGTGTGTGTAGGTACATGTGTCATGGCTCACATGTGGAGGTCAGAGAACAACTTGCAGAAGTCAGTTCTCTCTTTCCTGGGGATCAGACTCAGGTTGTCAGGCTTCCCAGTAAGCACTTCACTCCCCGAGCCACCTTGCTGGCCCAGAGCTATTGTTTTGAATTTAAGCTGCCATCATTGGTGAATTACACTACTTATTTACCATTAAGAAATAAAAGTCATCCTAGGACACATCAATTGTAAAAGGCATCTTTGAAATTATTCAGAAGTTTAATTTTTAAAAAAGATTTAATCTCCTATTTCTGTTTTCACTCTGTTTACAAGACTGATTGCTTTCCTATAACTTTTAGGACAAACTTAACTGTGTAGCATATTATGGGGGTGTAGTACAGAGAGGAATTCTATAGGGTTGTATGATTGTGGAGTGGGTTGTAAGTGACTTGCAACTGTTACTTACACTAGTAACAAGAGGTAAAGTATAGCTATTGTTTTATGGGTAATTCTACCCTGTATTACATAGGTTAGAGCACTTATTACTCTTGCAGATGATACAGGTTTGATTCTAACATTAATACAGTGGCTTTCAACAGTCTGTAACTCCAGTTCCAGGGGATCTGACACCCTCTTCTGACTTCAAGCAGCAGGCACACATGTGGTACACACACACACACACACACACACACACACACACACAAATATATACACATACATGCAGGCAAAATACTTATATACATTAAAAAAATCTAAGAAAGACATTCAAGAGAAATGGACTAGTAGTGGTTACAACTCTGGTTTATAAATGATAATCCTTCATTATTCAGCTTCTCACTTAACTTTTATTTCTCCCTTCCTCTACCTTACAGAGTTGATGGAATCCACAAATACTAAACTGTGGCCATTGAAGCTGGCTTTGGAGGTTGCAGATTGGTTCATTTTACTTAGCTTCATTGTAGAGATCCTTCTAATGTGGATGTCCAGCTTTACTCTCTTCTGGAACAATGCCTGGAATGTCTTTGACTTTGCTGTTACCATGTTGGTAAGGAGAAATAACCTTAGGATTAGTTAATGGGACCAGCAATATGCCTTGGTAAATTAAATTAATTAAAACCTCCAGGAAGGAATATATAGAAATTTATCAAATTGCTGCTTTGATTTTTTTCTCTTAAAACTAAAAAGTAATTGCAGAAATTGTCATTAGGAGTATCAGCTCCTAAAATGACATCTGCTAGTTACTGAGCACTAACTGCCAGCTACAGTTTTAATTATTTTGTGTGGATTATCTTCTTTATGATCTGTAACAAACCAAGGGATAAGCACTAATTTAATCTCATTTTTAAAATATCTAAATAAGTTGAAGTACAGAGCTTAAATAGATTAATATAAAAAGACTAAATAGCAAACAGTCCCCAGAGAATGCTATTCAACGATAACACCCAGAAAACTATGAAGAAGATGGCATGAAGAGGGGCGACTGCCTGGGTTCTTTGGGTAGCCTTCCTTATTGCCTCTGTCTCCCGCAGTCTCTGCTTCCTGAATTTGTGGTGTTGATGGGAGTCTCAAGGACGTCTGTGTGGCTTCAGCTGCTGAGGATCTCCCGGGTGCTGAGGTCTCTCAAACTGTTTGCACGATTCCCTCAAATTAAAGTTATTATATTGGCTCTGGCCAGGGCCCTGAAGGTGACTTACACGGGTTAACCTAAAGTGGGATGGGGGACAAGGTAGAAAGATATGCGTTTAATATTTAATATGGTCCAAAAAAGTCATGAAAGGTTGTGTGAAATGTTCTTGTATGAGAACATTTGTATGTCATTAGGAGCATCAACCCCTAAAATAACCAGTACCAGTTACTGAGCACTAAGTACCAGCCACTGTTTTAAACAGTTTATGTGGATTATCTTTATGTTCTGGAACAACTCAAGAGGTAAGCACTAACTTTATCCCATTTTTAAAAATATTTAAACAAGTTGATGTATAGAACTTAAAAAAAGTGAACTGCTGTGGTTTAGATTTATGGATTTGGTGGGAGGTGGTTGTGTGGGCTTGCCTGGGCAGCTGGTGGGATCAGCCTTGCCTCACCCACCCCTGACTTGAATCCCGGCCTCTAGAGCATGACGTTCCTCTTGATGCTGCTGCTTATCTTCTTCTACATCTTTGCTGTAACTGGTGTCTACTTCTTCCAAGACTATTCCCGTTCAACTATCGAGGACCTTGAGTACAACATGTTCTTCTCGTAAGCATGGCTGAGGGCAACCTTCATAAAGGGAGAGGTTTGCGTGATACTGAGATGCTCACCCAAAGCACAGCAACACGAAAAACTAGTCTACTGTAAGAGAGTGGGATAGAATACAAAGAGAAGAAAGGAAACAGGGGTAGGAAGTAGAGCCAGCTCTGATGTGGGGCCTAGGACAACCAGGTTGGTTTGTTTTTTTAAGTTTTTTGAAAAATTTAATGAAAATGTAATTGTGTCATTTCCCTTTTCCCTTCCTCTCACTAACCTCTCCCATGTTCCCTCTTCCCAACCCTCTCTTGCCCCTCCACTCACTCTCAACTCGACAGCCTCTTTTATTACTATTATTATGGGTATATATGTGGCACAAATATGTAAATACAACTTGCTGAGTCTGTTTAGTGTTCCTTGTGTGTATATGATTTCAGGGCTGATCACTTTGTACTGGATAAACTGATTGGGTGATCATCCACGTGAGAGTAATTCTCCCTCTCTCCGCAGTCATCAATCAGTTGCCCTTAGTTACTTGTCTAGAAGTGGGACCTCCGAGATTTCCACCTTCCACCTTAGCATATCTGTTGGTTCAGGTCTTGCCTTGACAGCCATATCCTGAGATATTCTGGCTGTAGCTTCCCTGTCATTTCTAGTAGATGCACTCTCAAAGCTGACTCTGTGGTCCTCTGTCTCTTAAAATTCCCTGCCCCTCTTCTGCAATGTTCTTTAAGTGCAGGAGCTGTGTGGTAGATATATCCACTGGGGCTGGGCTCCCCATGATCAATTGATCTCTGCTTTATTGGTTTTCTATAATGGTCTCTGTCTGCTGCAAAGAGAAGCTTCTTTGATGCAGGGTAAGAGATACACTTACCTGTGAGTACAAGGATACGTTTTATTTTATTTATTATTTTTTTATAACTTTATTTTATGTGCATCAGTATGAAGGTGTCAGATCCCCTGGAACTGGAGTTACAGACAGTTGTGAGCTGCCATGTGGGTGCTGGGAAGTGAACCCAGGTACTCTGGAAGAGCAGCCAGTGTTCTTAACCATTGAGCCATCTCTCCAGCCCAAGGATAATTTTTAAAATGCAGTTAGGAATTAGGAATTAGGCTGGTCTAGTAAAGTGGTTGTAGGTTTTCCTCTTGAGATCCATGATCTCACCAGCCTGATGTAGTTGACTAGGATTCTAATACCAGACATGATTTGCCTCCTGTTGAGCAGGCCTTAAGACCAGTTAGACAGCTATTGGTTACTTCCAAGATATGAGTGCCACTACCACACCTTTGGGGACATCTCACCATGTTGGTCATTGTTGTGGTTCATGGGCATCACAGCTGGATAAGACTACTAATTGCTTTTCTTCCTTGGAAGACTGCATAGCACCTTCTGGTATTATGAAAGCTAGACTGCAGGACGAAGGCTTTCAAATTAGATCCAGCTCAAATCTTCTGAGTCTTGTGTCCAAAGTGTATCATGTCTTTAGCAATAAAACCCTCTACCTTTGAGAGGCAACCAAGGACAGCAGCAATAGCCTATACTGTTTTGGTTTGTTTGTTTGTTTGTTTGTTTCTGGTTTTTTGAGACAGGGTTTCTCCATGTAGCTTTGGAGCTTGTCTAGGATGGCCTCAAACTCACAGAGATCCACCTGCCTCTGCCTCTCAAGTGCTGGGATTAAAGGCCTGAGACACCACCACCCGGCAAATTAACCCATTTCTATTAATCTATGCATCACATGTGGCCAGTGGCTTACTGGTACTTTCACATCTAGCTTCTTGGGCGGCTCGCTGGCATCTCCCCAACTCCGCCCTCTTCTCCCTGTATCTCTGCTTGGATTTCCCGCCTGATTATATCCTGCCTTGCTATAGGCCAAAGCAGTGTCTTTATTAACCAATGGTAATAAAACATATTCACAGAGTAAACAAAGACATCCCATAGCAGAGATTTCTGTAGGTGTGTACTAATACATCCAGCTGGAATCTAATTTAGCAACATCTCAAAGGCGGTTTTGTTCTGTTTTGTTTTGAGACAACATTCTCCTTTATAACCCAGGTTGGCCTTGGCAGATCTCCTGCCTCAGCCTCCCAAATATTGGGATTACTATAATTAGATCCTTTCTTAGATTGTTTTATTTGTTTTGTTTTTCAGGCAAGTGGAGTTGGAATTTTCTTTGGGCTGCCAACCAGCTCCCAAATAAAGACATGGAGACTTATTATTAATTATGAATGCTTGGCCTTAGCTTAGGCTTGTCCCACTAGCTCTTTTAACTTAAATTAAACTGTTTCTGTTCATCTACATTTTGCCTCAGAACTTTTTACCTTTCTTTCATTCTGTATGTCCTACTTTCATGCTTCCTCTGTGTCTGCCTGTCTGGCCCCTCCATCACCCTGGTGTCTTTTTTTCTTTCTTCCTTTTTTCTTCCCCAAGACTAAATTCCTCCTCCTACTTACTCTTCCTGCTGGGAAGTTCTGCCCATACCTCCTTCCTCACTATTGTCTGTAGCTAGAGTTTTCCTGCCTGGCCCATAGTCAGGACAAATATCTGTCACCTGCCAGTCCCACAGCTGCTCAGACCCAATCAAGTAAACACAGAGACTTATATTGCTTACAAACTGTATGGCCGTGGCAGGCTTCTTGCTAAATGTTCTTATATCTTAAATTAACCCATTTCTATAAATCTATACCTTGCCACATGGCTTGTGGCTTACTGGCATCTTTACATGCTGCTTGTCATGGTGGCGGCTGGCAGTGTCTCTCCCACTCAGCCTTCCACTTCCCAGAATTCTCCTCTCTTCCTTGTCCCGCCTATACTTCCTGCCTGGCCACTGGCCAATCAGTGTTTTATTTATACAGAACAATATCGACAGCACTATTGTCATTTGTTTTTTTATTAGATCAATCAGATGCCTTAGGCAGACAAGGTAAAACAGCAACACATCTTTACATAGTTAAACAAATGCAACACATCTTTGCATAGTTAAACAAATGCAACACATCTTTATATAGTTAAATATTCCAAACAGGCAAGCCTTGACCTAAATATATAATAAAAGATGGTCTTGAACTCCTGATCATCCTCCTGCTTCCATTTTCCAAGTTCTGGGATGACAGCTATATACCATGATCACACTTCTAAACTCTTTATTTATTTTTTTAAATAAGACAGGGTCTCCATGGATGTTGTGGGGCAGGTCTTTAATCCCAGGGTGGGGGTGGAGGTGGAACAGGGTTTCACTATTTACCTCTGACTGGCCTGGAACTCACGAAGATCCACCTGCCTGACTGTTTGCTGAGTGCTGGGAATAAAGGCATGCACCAGCACATTTGGCTTCAGCTCTTTTTTCTTTTTCCTTTTTTTTTCTTGAAATAGGGTCTCACTATGTAGCTCAGGCTGTCCTGAAACTTACTATGTTGATCAGGCTGGCCATCATGCCTGGCTGTCAGCTCTAGACTCAACACACACTTCTGTTAAAAAAAAAAGTTGTAGCAGAGTGAGGTGGCTCATTCCTGTACTCTTAGCCCTTGACAGCTGAAGCAAGAGGATTGTTACCAGTTCCAGGCCAGCTTGGTTGATGCAGTGAGTTCTAGACCATCCAGGGCTACATAATGAGACTTTGTCACAGAAAAAATAAGCTAAAAATCAACACAAGAAATAAATAGGGAAGAAGAAAATTTTAGATACTTTGTTTTTATGGACAAAAGATTTCAGGAAAGAACAAACCCAGTGCCTTATACATGCTATGCAAATGCTCTATGATGTAGCTTTAGTCCTTAATCTCCAAATAATTCATTTATAATTGTATGCATTTACGTTTTAAATGTTATTTGTATGTATTATCATTCATTATATGGGATTACCATCCATTTATTTGTCTAGCAGTTGATATTGTTCTGAAACAATTACAGATATAATGTTAGATAGGAATGTTTGTTAAATTTCTTCTATTATATAAAAAAATGACATAAAATTTATATGGAGTAGGGGTCAGAGAGAGAACTCAGTGGTTAAGAGCACTGGTTGATCTTTCACGAGACTCAATTTTAATTCCCAGAGCCCACACAGCAATTCACAATTATTTCTAACTCCAGTTCCAGGGGATTGGCCTCTCCCTTTTGGCATGCATGTGGTTCATAGACACACAAGCAGGGAAAACATCTATACACAGAATAAAAAAAAAAAAAGAGGACCTAGAGAGATGGTTCAGCAGTTAAGAGCATTGACTGCTCTTGCAGAAGACCTGGGTTTGATTCCCAGCATCCACATCCACATAGTGGCTCATAACCACGTGTAATAGTTTAGGGGATCTGTCCCCTCTTCTAATCTCAGGCACCAAGCATACATGTGGTACACACACATACATACAGGCAAAATACTCATGTACAAATAAAGAAATTCACAGACTTGTAGATCATGAGCTTAGAAAAATGGTTTTAGTTGATGATTTGTCTTTTAAGAGTTCAGTCAGGACTCGCAAGATGGCTCAGTGGGTAAGGGTGCTTGCTACCAAGCTGGATAACCTGATCAATTCTGGAACCTACATGGTAGAAGGAGAGAACCAACTCTTAAAAGACATCCTTTGAGCTCCAGATCTGGGCAGTGGCATGCACACACACACAAAACATAAGATAATGAAAAAAATTTAAAATAAAAGAATTTAGTCAGGAGCCAGGATGGCTTTAATCCCAGCATTTGGGTGGTGGAGGCAGGTGGAGCTCTGTAAGTTTGAGGTCAGCTTGGTCTATGTATTGAGTTCTAGGACAGCACAGAGAAACCCTGTCTTAAAAAAAAATCGAAACAAAACAAGAGGCTGGAGAGATGGATTAGTGATTAAGAACATTGGCTGCTCTACCAGAAGACCCAGGTTCAATTCTCAGCACCCACATGGCAACTAACAGCTCCCTATGACTCCAGTTCCAGTGGATCCAACACTCACACAGACACACATGCAGGCAAAATACCAATGCACATCAAAGAAATAAATAGATAATTTAAAAAACACATACAAAAGAATTTAGTTAGTATGTATTTATTGAGAAAGCAGCAGCCCCAGGACTAATAAAGTATTGAGAGGTATTTATAGGATATTCATGATAAAGGGGAACATAATAAAAGTGATTTCAGACTGAAGAATGGTTAGCTAGAAAATATGAAATATGATAGAAAAGGAGCCAAAATCAGAGCATATTACAAAGAAATGCCCTTAAAGTTGCTTTAAGAATAAGAATGAAGCCAGGCACAGAGGCAGGAGTTCAACTCTGTGAGTTCAAAGCCAGCCTTGTCTGCATAGTGTTCCAGTCTAGCCTGGGCTGCATAGTGAGACTCAAAACAAAAACCAGTTTCTGAAAGGTTTGGATCTATGCTTCTGTATATTCTCACTCTGCTTTTTTAGGGACCTACCAAATTCCCTGGTGACAGTGTTCATCCTCTTCACCTTGGACCATTGGTATGCAGTACTTCAGGACGTCTGGAAGGTGCCGGAAGCCAGCCGTCTATTTAGCAGCATCTATGTGGTCCTTTGGTTGTTGGTTGGCTCCATTATCTTTCGAAATATCATAGTAGCCATGATGGGTAAGCCCGGAGAAGGTGCAACTTGGCAAGGGGGATGGTGGGAAGAAACTGGCCGTTTGGGGTTGGTGGACTATTGGGAGAGAACCTAGTGTAGCAAGGAAGTTTGGATATTGGAATCGTTATTTCACTTTGTGTCTCCCCACTTAAGCATTCTTCTTGGTCTAGTCACTATCATTTTCCAACTCCTAATGGCCCTTTGGGGCAGTTACTAACTTTCAGAATATTAGAAACGAGCTGAGTGAGGAGATGACCCACCTGGAGGTTCAGTATAAAGCTGACATATTCAAGCGACAGATTATCCAGAGGTTAGCTTCTGTGTGTTTAAACCCAGTGTTATTTCTCAACTCATTTCCTGTTTCTTTTCCTTGGCCCTATGACCTCATTTTTGCCTAAAGGTAAGAAGTCCCCATTCTACTTTTTCTTTATAAGCAATGGGGTTTCTCTACTCCCCTTCATTACTTAGTTTTCTGTCCTTATAGATCTGAATTGTTTATTAGACATCTTCTGAGTTGTAGCTTTTTTTCTAATTTTAATTTTTTTGTTTTGTTTTATAGGAGACAAAACCTGTCCCCTGAATTAGTAAGGTAAAGTAATATAAAAAATAAAAATAAAAAAAAATAGCAACATGGATGACAGGTTAGGAGTAAGTATGTGAATTGGGATGGAAATATAAGAAGGAGTAGATGGTAGAAAT
Source organism: Peromyscus eremicus (assembly GCF_949786415.1). Taxonomy (NCBI): domain Eukaryota; kingdom Metazoa; phylum Chordata; class Mammalia; order Rodentia; family Cricetidae; genus Peromyscus; species Peromyscus eremicus. The sequence continues at coordinate 95,264,732 of NC_081419.1, read as the reverse complement.
CATCAGTACCCCAAAAATTATTTATCCATGTCCTAACTCTTTAAAACCTGTGAGTGTGACTTTATTTGAAAAGGGGTCTTTGTAGATGTGGTTAATCTAAAGATCTTGAAATGGGCTGTCCTGGGTTATTTGAGGAGGTTCTGAATTAGCAACAAAGATCCTCTAGGAAACCAAGAGAAGCCATGGCAGCAGAGAATAGGTGAACGTGTGGGGTTTTGTTTGTTTTGTTGAGACAGGGTCTCTTTGTGTAGTCCTGGCTGTCCTGGAACTTGATGGCTGGTCTCAAGCTCTTGGAAATCCTCCTGCCTCTGCCTCTGAGTGTTGGGATTAAACATATGTGCCACCACACCTGGCTGATTATTTTGTTTTTTGTGGAGATTTTTTTTCTTAAATTTTTTTAAAATTTTGACTTGGACATAATAGTACAAGCCTTTACCAATCATGACTGGTGATGGTTGTAATTTTAAACAGGGTAACTAGGACATCCTTACTGAAAGAAATAATGTGAGCAAAGACTTGAAGCGATGAAATTTCCATGGGTATATCTATAGTGAGAGTGCTGGTAGCAGAGAGAACAGCTGCTGCAAAGATCCTAAACTGGAAGCATACCTACTGTGTTTGAGAAACAATAATGCCCATTGTAAAAGGAGCAGAAAAAGAGTGACAGGAGGTGAGGGCAGAGAAATAATGGATTGGGTATTAGCTACTTTTCTGCACCTGTCATAAAACGCCATGACCAAGGTAACTTACTGAAAGGAAGAGTTTATTTTGGCTTATGTTTCCAGAGGGAGTGGAATAATGACAGAGGGGGCATGGCAGCGGGTAGCCAGAGCAGGAAGCTGAGAAATCACAGCTTTAACTGCAAACATGAAGCAGAGAGAGTGATCTGGAAGTGGGACAAGGCTGTGAACTCTCAAAATCTGTCCCTAGTGGCATAATTTTTCCAGCAAAGCTCCACTTTCTGAAGTTTCCACAACCTTCCCAAATAGCACCACCAACCAGGTACCAAGTGTTAAAATACATGAACCTGTGGGAGACTGTAGGCAGAGTTCTTTGACGGGTTCCCCAAATGACCACACAGAGACATTATTAATTATAAATGCTCAGCTGATAGCTTAGGCTTGTTACTAACTAGCCCTTTCAACTTAAATTGACCCATATTTCTTATCTATGCTCTACCACATGGTGGTACCTTCTTTCAGTGCAGCATATTCACCTCCTGCTTCCTCTGTGTCTGACTGGCCACTCTGACTTCCTTCTTCCCAGAGTTCCCTCAGTTTGGCTCTCCCGCCTAACCTCTTTCTGCCTGGCCATTGACCAATCAGTTTTTTATTATCAATGAAAGCAACACATCTTCACAGTGTACAAAAGGATTATTCCACAGCAGGAGGCATTGCTCATTCAAACCATCCCAGCATGGGAACGTGATTCTGTAGGGCTATAGGAGGTTATTGTAGGCTCTTAAATCTTATTTATAGCAAATGGAAGCAGAGCTGAGGAATGGCATGAAGTGATTTACATTTAAAAACAGGATCTTCTGTTGGACTAGTATGGGAAGGAAGAGATCAGTTACGAAAGATACATTGGGGATGGCTGAGCTAGGAAGTACCTAAGCCTAGAGTCTGAGAACAGTTTGGCTCTTAAAGCTGTAAATCAAAGCTTTAGGGATGGCTAGGCTCAGAACTAGCATAATAAGTGGACTATTATATCTTGCAAGTATATTTGAAGCAGTAAAATTTATTTCTTTATGTATAGAGAAACGAGTCAAGGAAAGCACTCTGAAGACTTACTAGAGCCATCTAAAGGGTCTGGAGCCAGTGATGCTGAGAACACTGATGCTGAGGAAAGTGATACCGAGAGAAGTGATACGGATAAAAGTGATGCCGAGAGAAGTGATGCAGATAAAAGTGATGCGGATAAAAGTGATGCTGAGGAAAGTGATTCGGATAAAAGTGATGCTGAGGAAAGTGATTCGGATAAAAGTGATGCTGAAGCTAAGAAAGGACGAAAAGAGTCGTCAAAATTGAAAGTCTACCCAGCCCCCGCTTCCAACTCTTTATCCTCCTACGGTTCCTCTGTAGTTGATTTTGATTTTGTTGGTAAGCAGAATGGGTCCTTCCATTTGAATTCAGGTTCGTCTTGCTTACTTCAACCACAGCCATTGTTTTGCAGCCCAGGATGACTTCAAGCCCTCATTTGTCCTGCCTTACGCTCCAGATAACGGGAGGGCGGCATGCATAAGACATCCATGTTGTCACCACTTCCTCCCCTTTCTCCTTTTCCCCCTTCCCTTTTACACTTACACTGTAGCTCAGGCTAGCTTAGAACTCACTGTGTAACACTAGCAAGCCCAGTGTCTCAACCTTCTAAGCTCTGGGATTGCAGGTGTGTACCACACATCTGGCCTAGACATGTTTTTAAGAAGCATTCTTCCTTACAGATAATTTGGACTGGGAGACTCTTGTTCATGAGAACCTGCCTGGGTTAATGGATATGGATCAGGACGACCGTGTTGTTTGGCCCAGAGATTCACTTTTCCGGTATTTTGAGTTACTGGAAAAGCTTCAGTATAACTTGGAGGAGCGCAAGAAGTTGCAAGAATTTGCAGGTGAGAACTTAAGGCAGTCCTGGGGTCCAGAAGTTTTAAGCATATGAAAGTAGCACCTTAGCCTCCATTACTCCTGCTACTCTGAAACAGTAATTTAGAAAAGAGCTAGAAATCATCTCCACCAGGGGGCGCTCATGTCTTACAAGATCTGAAAGCTTGAGTCTCAGGAGGCTATTACTAAGTTGGTATTGTTGAGATCAGGCCAAGGTTTTGTATGTGAATATACATGTGTGCATTGTGACATAGAAAGGCCATAGGAATGTATAACATTTAGGGGTCAGCAAGATGGCTCAGTGATAACTGGAAGGAAAGAGCCAACTTCTGAAAGTTGTCCTTAGATCTCCATGCTGTGCCATGGAGTTCAGGGCAGGATATCAAAGACTGTTTCTGTCTGTATCAGAATGTTACCTGAGGTTAGTTCTTTTCTTCCCAGTCATTCTTAGCCATATTCTGGTAGAGAGAGACAAGATGGAGGAAGGAAGAAGCAGAAAGGAACTTTTTAAATTTTTGTTTTGTGAGTCAGGGTCTCACTCGTAGGTTTTTGTTTGTTTTTTCAAGACAAGGTTTCTCTGTGTAGTTTTGGTGCCTGTCCTGGATCTCGCTCTGTAGACCAGGCTGGCCTCAAACTCACAGAGATCCACCTGGCTCTGCTTCCCGAGTGCTGGGACTAAAGGCGTGCGCCACCACTGCCCCGCAGTAGTTCTTCACTATGTTGCTATATATAACCCAGGCTGGCCTCAAATCCCAGCAATCCATTGCCTCACCTGTCCAAAACAGAGCCCAAAGTTATCTATTTATCCACCTCTTCTTTCCTTCCTTCCTTCCTTCCTTCCTTCCTTCCTTCCTTCCTTTCTTCCTTCCTTCCTTCCTTCCTTCCCTCCTTTTTTTCTTCCTCCTCCTCCTCCTCCTCTCCCTCCTCCTCCCCCTCCTCCTCCTCCTTCATCATTTCACTATGTAGCTGTGACTGGTCTGAAACTCACTATGTAGACTAGACTGACCAGGAATTACAGAAATCTTCCTGCCTCCTCTTTCCAAGTACTGGGATTAAAGATTTGCTTTACCACACTCAGCTCAGAGTCCAGATCTTTAAAAAATTATGTTTGAAGCTTTCGTACAAGTGTACATTAGATGTTCAACATATCCCACATTCCTTTTTTGCTTCCTTGCTTCCTTCCTTTCCTTTTGGTTTTTTGAGACAGAGTTTTTCTGTGTAACAGCTCTGACTATCCTGGAACTCACTCTGTAGAGGCTGGCCTTGAACTCACAGAGAATCCGCCTGCCTCTGCCTCCTGAGTGCTGGGATTAAAGGCGTGCACCACTACTGCCCGGCTTTCCCCATGCATTTCTAACCTTTCCTTTCTTACCCTTCCTGCTACCCCATCCCCCCTTTAGCATTGATTTACTTATTGTGGAGGAGTGTGTGCATGCAGTGAGTGGTCAGAGGACAACTTCTGAGAGGCATTTCTATCCTTCCATTATATGGATTCTGAGAACTGAACTTGGACAGTCAGGCTGGGCAGCAAGTGTCTTTATCTGCTGAACTACCCTGCTGTCTCTGCCAGTTCTCTTTGTCCCCTAAGCAGTTACATCTGAGCTTTCTTTCATGTCATATATACATGTATGATCTTATGTATCTATATAAAATCTAGGAACCACAAATGGAGGAAATAAATGGTATTTTATTTTCAAAGTTATTCTAAGACTGCAGAGCTCAGACCTTGATGAACTTGTTTATGGTAAAGAAAAAGTAGGTTTAAGTATCCTAGAGCAAATATCAGTTGAGATTTATGTGGGAATCTGGAACCCAGGAAGCAAGGTCTTTGGCAAACATACATGTGTTCACACATCCTTAGCTGCTGGCCTCACAGTCTGTCTCTTTACAGTCCAGGCCCTGATGAGTTTTGAAGACAAGTAGAGGTCCAATGGATAGCAGGCGTGTCTTTGGACCCAGCAAAAGCTAATGAAGGGAATAGTTGGAAATAGAGAATTCAAAATATAAATATCTAATAAATACTGCTAATGAATATTTCTGGTAAGTTAATTAAATATTTTTGTGAGATGTAGATGATACAAAAAGGCAAAAAGTTACTTCAGAGGCTATTGGAGCCTGTGCTTCTTCCTGGCCTACCAGTCCTGCTGGGACTCTTCATGACTGTACCATTCTAGCTCCTGTTCTTCTTCTAACTTCTACTTCCTAGGAAGAACTCAAATCTCACTTTATTTTGGCTAGTCTGTGTAGGCTTCTATGTGGAATAACTAAATCCTCAGAGACACTAGTGTAGCTACTCGAGAAGTGATGTTTCCATTGTCCGCTCTGCTAATACTGTTCCTCTTGTGCACCATTAGCTTTCTTTCTCAGTGCTAGGACAGGACCCAGGGCTTCACACATGGTCGGCCTGGGCTTTACCAGTCACTTACACCCAGGGCTTCACACATGGTCAGCCTGGGCTTTGCCAGTCACTTACATCTCTAGCTTCCTTTTTATTGACTTTATTTCAATCCCAGAATCAGCCAACAATCCAGACCAAATGGTCCAGAATGCTCCCATGCACCATTAGCTTCAGTCACACGTTATTCATACCATTTCTGGAAAAAATGCATTTCTTCATCACCCTTGTCATAGACCAGGGAAGTTTTCCTGTCAGTTTATGTTCCACGGTTTGTACGACTTCAGAAGTGATCTATTTCCCATCAAGGCAGAGACACCTTTTTTGTTTGTTTGTTTATGTGTGATGTCAGAGATCAACCCCATATTCTCATGATCCTACCACTGTTCTATAACCCAGCAGGAAGCCTTTTATAATATCTCTGAAAGAGTGACTATCAAGTGGTGGTTGGTGATGGACTATCTGAAGGTATCCCATTCCATTATGGAAGGACTCAAGTCTTTTGGGTAGGTTTTTTGAGATAGGGTCTCTGGTTTCACCCCAGGCTGGCCCCAAACTTACTATGCAGTACAGGCTGGCCTTGAACTCCTGCCTCTTGGGTCATAGGGTTACATGCCCAGCATATGATTTATTTCTTTGGAAATGCTTATTATTAAAAATTCTATCAACCTTGGCTGAGGAGATGGTTCAGTGGTAAAGAGCATTTACTACTCTTGCAGAGGACCCAGGTTCAGTTCCCAGCTCACAACTTCCTGTAACTCCAGGTCCAGGGATCTGACACCCTCTTCTGCTCTTCTCAGGCACTACATGCACATGGTGCACAAACAGATGCACATAGAAATGCAAAACACACATGCACATAAAATCAATAAACATTTTTTAAAATTCTGTTACCTGTTGAGTGCTTTATCTATGTATAAACAATTTAATATATATATGTGCTACACAATATACTCTATATTTGGAGTATGTGTGTATATAAAATAGCCAGATGTGTAAGACAAACTCCCATTTTCAATTATTTTTTCTGGGGGGGGTGGATTTTCAAGACAGGGTTTCTCTGTGCAGTCCTAGATGTCCTGAATTCCCTTTGTAGACCAGGCTGGCCTCGAACTCACAGAGATCCACCTGCCTCTGCCTCCTGAGTGCTGGGATTAAAGGTGTGTGCCACCACTGCCTGGCCCATTTTAATTTTTTTAATTGAAAACTTCTTTTTCTTTGAGACAGAGTTTCACTTCATACATAGTCCATGCTGGACTAGAACTTTTTATGTAGTCGAGACTGGCTTGAGCTCTGTGGATAGTTAGACCTTGTCTCAAAAACAAGCATAGTGGTGAGATGGCTTGGTTGATAAGGTGCTTGTGGGTGAATTATAAGGATGTAAGGTCCTTATGAGTTCAGGTCCTAACACCCACACAGGAGCCAGGCATGGTAACATGTCTACTACCCTAGTTCTGGGATGCAGAGACAGGAAATCCCAGGACTCACTTGCCAGCCACTCTAGCCAAAACACAGTTCCAGGTTCAATTAGTGTCCCTGTCTAAAATAAATAAATAAATAAATAAATTAGGTGGAGAGTGGTAGAGGAACATATCTGATGTTGACTTCTGGCCTCCACACATCTCTGTGTGAGTCTATACCTGTACACATATAAACATACATGCATACAGCATTTCTACCAACCCACCCCCACAAATAAAACAAATACCAAAAATAAGATAAAGCCCTGAATGGTATACTTTAAAATGTTTTATGTTATATGAATTATCTGTCCAAACAATGTATACAAAGGTTTTCTTTTTTATTAGATTTATTTATTTGTTCATTTACTTTGTATATATCTCTATATGTGAATACCAGAAAGCGTGAGTGGAGGTGGGACTTGAACTCGGTTATTAGATTCCATAGCTGAGCCATCTTACCAGGAGGATTTCTTGAAATCAAGAACAACACAGTTGGACAAGTGCATCATTGTAATCTCAGTACTTCGAGGTAGGGGCGGGGATCAAGAGTTAAAGGTTGAGCCAAGGACTGGCTCAGCCAGTTTTTACCTGTATTTCTGGTGCTTTATTGCTTTTTAGAGATCGTCGTCTGAGAACTAAGCGGAGATGGCTGAATTTGTAATTCTCCCGCTTGGGTGACTGGGTGACTTGTATGGACTAAGGGCATCTTCTTTGCTTGTCTTTTGTTGTCTATTATTCAGCTTCCAAGAACTGGAATTACAGGCATGTGACAAAATACTCAGCTTGAATAAGCATTTGTTTGTTTGTTTTTTGTTTTTGTTTTGTTTTATTTTTTGGTTTTTTGAGACAGGGTTTCTCTGTGTAGCTTTGCGCCTTTCCTGGAACTCACTCTGTAGTCAGGCTGGCCTCGAACTCACAGAGATCCGCCTGGCTCTGCCTCTCGAGTGCTGGGATTAAAGGTGTGCACCACCGCCACCCGGCCCTGTTTTTTGTTTTTCAAGACAGGGTTTCTCTTTGTAGCGCTACCTGTCCTGGAACTTGCTTTGTAGACCAGGCTGGCCTCAAACTCACAGAGATCCTCCTGCCTTTTCCTCCCAAGTGCCAGGATTAAATGCCTGCACCACTTTAAGACTTCTTCCAGGCCAAAAAAAAAAAAAAAAAAAAAAAAAAATATATATATATATATATATATATATATATATATATATATAAAATAGAATTTTTAAATTTTTATTTATTTGTTTGTGAGTGTTTTCTCATGTACATGCCTTGTGTCCATTGGGGTCAGAAGAGGGCATCAGATTCTCTGAACTGGAGTTATAGACAGCTTTGAGCTTCCATTGAGGTGCTGGGAATTGAACCCAGGTCTTTTGGAAGAACAGCCAATACTGTAATTGCTAAGCCACGGCTCCAGTCTCATGTTAGAATTCTTTTTTTGTTTGTTTGTTTGTTTGTTTTATTTTTTTGAGACAGGTCTCTCTATGTACTCTTGGCTGTCCAGGATATTGCTATGTAGACCAAGTTGGCATCACACTCACAGAGATCCTGCTGTCTCTACCTCCTGGGTTTGGGATTAAAGGCATGTGCCACCACACGAGACTTCCATGATAGAAATCTTAAACCCCTGTAATGTGAGCTAGAAATAAGTGGAGTAGGAGCTGGCCTGTGGTGCCTCATTGTTTTTCTTCCCCTCTTACAAGAGGGCCAACTGAACCCTCTTCTCCCATCTTCTGTCCTCACTACTTTGGGTTTGTTTATTTGGTTGGTTGCTTGAGACAGTGTCTCACTATGTAGCCCTGATTAGCCTTGAACTCCAGATCCTCCTGCTTCAGTCTGCCAAGTGCTGAGAATAGAGGCTTACACCACCAGAAGTCTCTACAGCTTGACTCCGTTTCTTCCACGTCTCCTACAAATGTCTCTCTTGCTCAAATAGAACAAAAGAAGGAAAGTAATCCTCGGAATAGATCCCAGATAGTCTAAGTAACAAACTTCAAAGCTGTCGAACAACAGGGTGAAAGGCGTGTACCACCATGGCTTGGCTCTTGAAACTATCTTTAGTTAGTTCGGTCTAACTTTAAAAGGTTATTTATAAGCCAGGCGTGGTGGTGCCTGCTTTTAATCCAGCACTCAGGAGGCAATCTCTCTCTGTGAGTTTGAAGCCAGTCTGCTCTACATAGTGAGTTCTAGGACACCCAGGCTGTATAGGGAGGCCTGTCTTAAGAAAGAAAAAGAAATAAATATTATTTTTTTTAGAGTATTTTTTAAAGATTTAAAAATTTGTAATTAGCTGGGCGGTGGTGGCACACATCTTTAATCCCAGCATTTGAGTGGAAGAGTGAGTTGGAGGCCAGCCTGGTCTACAAAGTGAGTTCCAGGACAGGCTCCAAAAAGCTACACAGAGAAACTGTGTCTCAAAAAATCTAAATGAGAACAAAACATTTTTAAAAATTATTTGTATGTACCTTCGTATGGGTATGTGCGTATGGGTGCAGGTGCCTAGAGAGGCCAGAGCTAGAGTTACAGGAAATTATGACCTGCTGGACATGGGAAAATGAGCTCTTACAGTTGGAGCCATCTTGCTAGCCCCTTTATTTACTTATTGACCATGTTATATACATCTGAACTGTGTCTTGATCATACCTGTCTCCAGTTCTCCCGTCACTCCTGGACACACTCCTACGCACTCCTCCTCCTCCCACTTTCAGGCCCTTGCTTCTCATGATGGTTTTAAACCTTTTGAGTCCAGTTAGTGCTGCCTTTGCAATGCTGCCTCATCTTGCTGGCTTGGCCTTGTGTAGATCTTGTCCAGGTAACCATAGATGCAGTGGGTCCTCAGGGCAGCGGCCGTGTGCAGTCCAAAAGAAAGCGCTTCTGGCACTGCTCCATATCTTCTGGCTCTTAACATCTTTCCACCCCTCTTTCCGTGTCCCCTGAGCCCTGTGTCAGGAGGTTGATATGTGTCCCATTTAGGGCTGAGCACTCAACAGGCACATAATCTCAGCCTTTTGGCCATTTATGAGTCTCTGCTTTGCTGCCCGCTGAAGAATGAGGCTTCTCTAGCCAGGGTTGAGAACAGCACTAACCTATGGGTATAAACACAAATATTTACAGGGCAGATTGGCATCATGTCCATTTAGCAAAACAATGGTAAGTTCTGCCCTAAGGCCTATGACCTCCCAAGTCATGGAATTTTGACCATGTTTACAGTATTAGACATGAATTTCTTCCAGTGGACCAGCGTTTATATTCCATCAGAAAGTAGTTGGTTACCTCTATAACTTTCATGCCACTATTATACCAGTGGGTACATCTTGCCTGGCAAATCAATTTCTTAGCGTGCAGGTTCCAGTGCTGAGTAAGACCGTTTATGTCTTTGATCCCCAGTAACCTGCATACCACCTTCTTATACCATAAAAGCTAACCATCAGGGAGGAAGTTTGCAGGTCAATTTCAACTTGATTTTTCTATGTCCTGCAACCCAAGTATATTATGTCTTCAGCGATAGTTTGTTTGTTTGAGACAGGGTCTTATTATGTAGCCTGGGTGGCCTGGAGCTCACTATGTAGACCAGGCTGGCCTTGAATGCATGGAGATCTCCCTGCTTTAGCCTTGTGAGAGCTGGGATTAAAGATATGCACCAGCACACCCCACACCCCGCCCCAGTTGGGTCTGGGTCTTACCATTATTTATTGTTGTCGTTTACGTGTGCAAATGTGTGTGTGCATGTGCATACATGCCCCATTGCAGTGTGGAGGTCCAAGGACAATTTTCTGGAATCAGTTCTTCTACTGTGGATTCTGGGCATTGAACTCAGGTCCTCAGTTGTGCAGAGCAAGCTCTTGTACCAAATGAGCTTCCCTGCCTGGTCTTCTTGCATTGTTTTAACTACCATGTGATGTATGCTATTGACTTCCATTTTCTTGCCAGACCTCTTAATAACTCCAGGGGAAATAGTCAACTGCCTGCTAAACATCTGCACTCGAGTACATAATTTGTAGTATGTCCCATACTGAGCTTAATTACTGTTCCTTCGAACTTTCCCCTTCCTCTTCGCCTCCTGCTCTTTCTAGTGCTTCTAGGGATCAAATCCAGAGCTTTGCATTGCTATGCTAGTGCTCTACCATTGAGACACATCCTTAGCCTCTTGTTGCTTTTCTAATCCAGGGGAAAAATGCCAAATGTTTCCCTGGCTTCGAGTAATCCTCAGTAACCTCCCCAGCTTAGCTCTGGAGGTCTTTCACAGAAGATCTTTTATTTGCAAAAGAAAATACTTGAGCTGGGGGTATGACTCAGAATATATTGCTCACCTAACATGTGCACAGCCTGGGTTCTCTTCCCAGGAAGAAAACTAGAACCCCATGTGGTGCTACATGCTGGTAATCTTGTAATGTTGCCACTACTGGGATCAGACTAGCTCAAGGCAAATTCTCTTTTTTCTCTCTCCCTCTTTTTAAAAAAATTACATTTATTGCTGGGCATGGTAGCACATGCCTTTAATTCCAGCACTGGGGAGGCAGAGGCAGGCATTTCAAGGCCAGCATGATCTAAATAGCAAGTTCCAGGATAGCTAGGACTGTCTCAAAAATAAACAAGTAAATAAAAAGATTACATTTATTTCTTTATTACATGTGTGTATATCCTTATGTGTCAGTGTCACAGGATGATGCATGTTGAGGTCAGAGGACAACATAAAGGAACCAGCTGTCTCTCTTACCAAGTGACATCTGAGGATCCAACTCAGTCATTGGACTCTGTGGCAAGCACCTTTACCTTTTGAGCCATTTTGCTATCCCCTCTTTTTTTTTTTTTTTTTTTTTTTTTTTTTTTTTTTTTTTTTTTTTGAGACAAGGTCTATGTTGCCTGGTCTGGAATTCCCTACATTCATAGAGTGGGCTAGCCTTAAACTCACGGAGATCCACCCATCTCTGCCTCCTGAGTTCTGTGGTTTAAAGGCATTTGCCACTATGTCCACCTCTCTTTTCAACAAACAAGTAAACAAGAACAGGGGGCCTGAAGAGATGGCTCAGTGGTTAAAAGCATCTACTGTTCTTACACAGAACCCAAGTTAGGTTCCTAGCACCATGCCAGGCAGCTCACAACCGGATGTAATTCTAGTTCCAGGGAGTCTAACACCTTCTTCTGGCCTATGTAGACATCTGCACTCATGTGCAGACGGTAAATGATCTCCCACCACCATGCCCTTTTTGGTCTGGGTGCTCTCCCATTTGGTGTGGGTCTTCCCACACCACTTAAGGCTATCAGGACAATTCCTCAGGTCATCCTAATGTGTGGCAACTTGACATTAAAACCAGATGTCACACCACAAAAGTGCTGACAGTGTTGATTTGAAGGTTTGTATTACCTTTCTGATTGCTCTGATCCAGGAAGCAGAGAGTAATTTGTACTGAGGCTTAGCTTACTGTTTCCTTTTTATGCATCCAAGAACCTAGTTCATGGAATAGTGTCACCCATATTTACAGTGAGTCTTCCCAATTCAGGGATCTGATCTAGATAACCTCCACAACATAACATGCCCAGAGACCTGTATCTTCGGGGATCTTGTCAAGCTAACACCAAATTAACCATCACAGGGTTCAAATAAATGTAGTAGGGTCGGTGAGATGGTTCCGTGGGTAAACATACCTGCTGCTAAATCCAATAAAACCTGAGTTTGAGCTGGTGGTGGTGGCGGCGGCGGCGGCGGCGGCGGCGGCAGCGGCGGCGGCGCACGCCTTTAATCCCAGAACTCGGGAGGCAGAGGCAGGCAGATCTCTGTGAGTTCGAGGCCAGCCTGGGCTACAGAGTGAGTTCCAGGATAGCCAGGGCTACACAGAGGAACCCTGTCTCAAAAAACAAAAAACAAACAAACAAACAAAAAAACAAAACAAACAAAAAACCTGAGTTTGATCCCAGGGACCCACAGGGTAGAAGGAGACTGATTCCCAAAAGTCACCTTCTGACCTCTATAGGTGGTGCACTATGGCTCAAGCGCCCTACTTCCACAAAACGAATGAAAATGTAATTTTTTAAAAAAAAAATAGGCCGGGCGGTGGTGGCGCACGCCTTTAATCCCAGCACTCGGGAGGCAGAGCCAGGCGGATCTCTGTGAGTTCGAGGCCAGCCTGGGCTACCAAGTGAGTTCCAGGAAAAGGCGCAAAGCTACACAGAGAAACCCTGTCTCGAAAAACCAAAAAAAATAAAAAAATAAAAAATAAAAATAAAAATAAAATAATTTTATTTATTTTTATTTTATGTACATTGGTCTTTTGCCTGCATGTGTGTCTGTGTGAGGGTGTTGGATTCTGGAGTTACAGACAGTTGTGAGCTGCCATGTAGGTGCTGAGAATCGAACCTGGGTCCTCTGGAAGAGCAGTCAGTGCTCTTAACTGCTGAGCCATCTCTCCAGACCTGTAATTTTTTTTTAAGTTAAAAAAAGTAGAGGACTCAGTGAATGTACCAGTACAGGACTTGCACTTAATGAGAATCAGCCATAAAGGCGGTGGGGTAACTAATGAGAATCAGGCGGTGGGGTAACTTTGAGCCTCAGGTTGCTCTGGTCTCCTGACACAGTTTCTGTTTGCCTCAGCAGGGTAGAGATTGTTAAGGCATTGGCAAACTCTTAAATTAACTGGTTAGGCACAATCCGCCGGACAGAATGAATCGCCTGAACTCCTCTGACTGCAAAGGATCTGGAAAATGTGAGGAATGCTTGGTTATCCAGGAAACACTAAACAGTTCATGTACAAAGGACAAAGCAACAGGGAGAGACAATTGCAGCTTACGAAGGTTGGCATTCGGTCTTGTCAGGCAGAGGTCACCTTGTAGGAGGTTTTGTCCAGTGAGCTTTCAGAGTTCTCAACTCCTTTGTCTGCCTATCCAACCTAACCGCCACATCACAGTATTCCAGTGCTCCACCCCACATCACAGTATTCCAGTGCTCCACCCCACATCACAGTATTCCAGTGTTCCACCCCACATCACAGTATTCCAGTGTTCCACCCCACATCACAGTATTCCAGTGCTCCACCCCATATCACAGTATTCCAGTGCTCCACCCCGTATCACAGTATTCCAGTGCCCCACTCACATCACAGTATTCCAGTGTTCCACCCCACATCACAGTATTCCAGTGCTCCACCCCCACATCACAGTATTCCAGTGCTCTACCCACATCACAGTATTCCAGTGCTCCACCCCACATCACAGTATTCCAGTGTTCCACCCACATCACAGTATTCCAGTGCTCCACCCACATCACAGTATTCCAGTGTTCCACCCACATCACAGTATTCCAGTGTTCCACCCACATCACAGTATTCCAGTGCTCCACCCCCACATCACAGTATTCCAGTGTTCCACCCACATCACAGTATTCCAGTGCTCCACCCACATCACAGTATTCCAGTGCTCCACCCAGGCTCATTCATTTCAGTTTAGCAGGACACGATTCTGGGTTTGCTCTGAACCTTATAATTTTAGTTTGCTTGTTCTGTATTTTATTTTGATTACTTGTAGGTTGAGATTTGTCTTATTATTGGTGGATCTTGCTAACCTGTAAGCGTTAACACACCCAGCCTCATACACTTCTCCAACCCTTAGATCAGCCTGAATCCTTAGCAGAAGGATTATCTACTGTTTACTACATCATGTGGACTGCCAAGCAGTGTCTCATTCTGGTCATCTATTATTCTGATATCTGATTAGTTAGGTGATGTTGTCTAGATGTTTCCTCTGGGGTTTGAAGCATTCCATCCTTCAGGAAGCTCCTTAAGCAGGAACGTAAACAACTCAACACATCTTCAGGAAGCCCCTTGAACTGACCAGATTCACCAGGCCTCTCCTTCCCAGGGTAAGCACTAAAAAATGAGAGTACCTTCCAGATTCAGGAAGCTGAGCTGTAAAGAAGACCCTCAGACCAGACCAGCTGCCTGGAAGATGCTTACACCAACTGAGGCACCTGGAAAGGACACTCTCCAGCCTGTTGAACTGCCTTCAGGCTGTGCAGTGTGCTCCAGGTTCCCATCTTTGTGAGCTGTCACCCATGCCGGGGTGGGCTTTGGTGATGCACTTCTCTTTGAGTCATTTCTGCCCCTGTAAAGTAACCCCTCACCCATATTCCTTTAAGTACCCTAATAAAACGGATTGGTTAACCAAGTTGGACTTTGGTGGTATCTGAAAGTGTTGTAGTTCTGAGGGGAAAGGTTTTCCTGAAGCAGGTCTCACAGCTCTGAAGGGAAAGGTATCCTGACAGCTGAGAGCCAAGGAATACCACAAAGTCACACCGCACAACAAACCTCACACAAGAGATTTATTGGGAGAGACACAGAGGGTGGCTGCCTCTGCTCCAATGAGAAGCAGCAAGGAATTGAACAGGAGGCAGGTGTGTAAGGGGTCATGGTGGCGGTTTCCAGGAATTGACCTGAAAATTGGAGGGATTTTGTGGCCTGCTCAGACAGAAGCAGGAGGAAGGCTTATATGGGATTTAGGAGTAGGGGAAGCTTTCCAGGGTAGAGATTTCCAGGTGAAGATTGGTAAGATTTCAAGTCCTAAGCTTGAAGTGAGCCCAGGGATTGGTGGGATTTTGTGTTCAGGGATTAGTGAGTTTTGGTAAGTTTTTTTTCACCTGGAAGTGGGCTCGGACCTTTCACCCTACAGAATCTGTGTTTTGGTCTTTTATGGGTTACCAGTCTGGGTTGAGTAGATGTGTGTATTGCCTCTCCATAGGAAAAGTTTTGTCACACAGTAGGTGAGGCCTCATTCCCATCCCTGACTGTGCAACATACTTTATACAGCCAGCTCATTGTATTCATTAATTTCATATCTGCATATTCAACCAACCAAGAGTTGAAAAGTTTTTAAATTATTTATTTATGTATGTATTTATGTGTGTCTATACATATGTATCTGGATGCATTCAGAGGCCAGAAGATGGCTGTGTCAGATTGCCCAGAGCTGGAGTTACAGGTAATTGTAAACTGCTTGTCATGGATGTTGGAAAGCAAACTTGGGGTCTCTGGAAGGACAGTGTGTTATCTCCCAAAATCCTTTAATTGCATCTGTACTGAATATATATATATATATAGACTTTTTTTGGGTAATTATTCCACAACAGACAATATAAGAACTATTTGTATAACTTTTACTTTGTTTTGGGTATTATAGATAATCAAGACATGATTTATATACATATACAGGAGGATATGTATAAAAAGTAAACACTTTATATTAGGGTCTTTAGCATAGACATATTTTGGAACCCTTGGGGATTCTGGAATACCATGAGGTGACTATTTATTCTAAAGGTCTTTCAATCAAGACACTGCTTCAGGCTCTGCTTCTGCCTCCAAGTCTGGGATTGCAGACATGCACATCTATGCCTGGCAGAGTACGCATCTATGAGTAGTCGTAGACATGGGTTAGAAACTTCCCAGGACACAGAGCTAGTAAATCTGCAAACAGGAGTTAAACTTCAGCCATCTTAGTTTTTGCTATCCTGTACACGGAAAAGGGGAGAATACATGTATTTTAATTGGTTACAGAATCAAAGGCAGAAATCCAGGAGCATTGCAGGATGGGCTGAACCCAGCACAGACTTTGGGCAACCCAGACCATCTTCTGATTGTCTTCTGCTCTTCAGACTGGATGAGGAACCCTTGGTGGGCAGAGGGGAAAATATTGGCAAATGATGCATTAGATGATTTAACTTCCCAACTTTTAACAGGCTTTGGAAATATGCAACTCTTTGGTGGCATGAACTAGCTCATTTCATTTCCTTGGGCCTCAATTTCCCTGTCTATAAAAAGTTTTATACAAATTGTTTTTATTAGCATATTAATTATATGTAATAATAGGTTTTATTATGACACTTTCATACATGTACCTAATATATTTCAGTCATACCCTCTGTTACCATCACTCACACACACACACATATTCCTATTAATCTCTTTCTTCTTCCCAACTAGTCCCCCTACTTCATGTCTCTTGTGGTGGTTGTTACATTTTGTGGTTGTTGAGTTCCATCAGTGTCATCTATCAGATCATAGGTGAAGGTGTGTTTACAGAACCTTATGCAGGGTAGAAAATATCTCTCCTTCCCTCATCAACCATTAACTATATATAAATCTTCAGGGGGTGACAGAGTGTTGACAGGTCCAATCTTGTGCAGTAATTGTAGGACTTAAAACAAAAACAAACAAAAAAACCCTTGTTTTATTTCTCTCTCTCTCTCTCTCTCTCTCTCTCTCTCTCTCTCTCTCTCTCTGTGTGTGTGTGTGTGTGTGTGTGTGTGTGTGTGTGTGTGTGTGTGCGCAGCAGTAGAGAACACTTGTGGAAGTTAGTTCTCTCTTCTGGGGATTGAACTCAGGTCACCAGTCTCAGCAGCAGACATTTTACCCACTGAACCCTCTTGTCAGCCCGTGGGTTTGGGGAAGAGAATGGGAAAGGATTTTAAGGAAAGAACAGGGGAAAGGTTTGAGACGAGCCTCACTATAAATTGCAATTTAGAACTAGAGTCAAATAAAGACCCGTGGGGACATAGAAAAGAAAGATGGAGCCGCTTCTCTGGTAAAACACCAAAGAGCAGATTACACTAGGCACCAGGAAGGCCTGGTGGCCCCAGGGGTTCACTTATGGATGCCAAGTGAACAATGGTGTCTGCTGAGGTTTAATAGCCTAGAAACAGTGTCGAGGTCGGGGCTGGCTCCAATGCTCTAGAGCTCACTAAGGCAGAGCAGAAGACAGGAGTGATTCTCTAACTAAGCTGGACTGTCTTTCTCTGAAGATCAACTCTGGGTTCCTGGAAAAGGCTTGTCTTTTTCCTGCCCACCAAGAAGGCTGAGATGACTGACTTTCCTGCAGGAATTCTTCAAAGTTTCACCTTTGAAGATCATGCTGGTGCAGAAGCCGACTCACACTGGCTGGTAGACCCGGTTCAGCCCACTCACACTGGCTGGCTGGCCTCCACTCACACTGGCTGGCTGGCCTCCACTCACACTGGCTGGTAGACCCGGTTCAGCCCACTCACACTGGCTGGCTGGCCTCCACTCACACTGGCTGGCTGGCCTCCACTCACACTGGCTGGTAGACCCGGTTCAGCCCACTCACTGGCTGGCAGACCTGGTTCAGCCCACTCACTGGCTGGCAGACCTGGTTCAGCCCACTCACTGGCTGGCTGGCCTCCACTCACACTGGCTGGCAGAGACCTGGTTCAGCCCACTCACACTTCGCAGGTGTGTCTACATTTGTGTCAAATTGGAAAAAACTAGCAGAGCTCAGCCTCGCTGAGGTTTAGGCAGCAACCCAGAACCATAGCTAGGGCGACCTCATCCTTGCCCCCAGAGACAATGGTATCTCAGCTCCCGTGGCTAAGAAACTGCTGCTGGCAAGTATTATCTACTGTAATGTTTGACCAGGGTCTGTACTACCACCCTGGGAAACTTCAAGTCCCCTCCATGCTATTGCCAAGACCTATAGCCACTTGGTCCTCAACTTGTGAAAATAAATTGTGTTCACAAAGTTTCCATATTAGGAATCATCTTTTTAAAAACCTACACTGAAGTTTCTAGGCAAAGAACCCAAATTCCAGCTGTGGTTACAATACAGGGCATGCGGGGCCTAGAGAGATGGCTCAGTGGTTAAGAACACTGACTGCTCTTCAATTCCTGGCACCCACATGGCAGCTCACAACTGTCTATAGCTCCAACATCTGACACCCTCATACAGACATAAATGCAGAAAACACCAATAAACATAAATATTTTTTAAGAATGATAATATAGGGCATGTTTATGTTTGTTTTGTTTTTTTGAGATGGTCTCACTATATAACCCTGGCTGCCCTGGAACTTGCTATGTAGACCAGGCTGGACTCAAACTCACAGAGATTATCCTGCCTCTGCCTCCTGAGCACTGGGATTAAAGGCATGTGCCACCATTCCCAGCTGTCTTAGTTTGGGTTTTTTATTGCTGTGAAGAGACACCATGACCACAGCAACTCTTATAAATGAAAATATTTAACTGGGGCTGGCTAACAGTTTCAGAGGTTTAGTCCATTATCATCATGACGGGGAGCATGGCGGCGTGCAGGCAGACATGGTGCTGTAATAGTAGCTGAGAGTCCTACATCCTGCAGGCAACAGGAAGACTGAGATACTGAGCGGTATCCTGAGCATAGGAAACCTCAAAGTCTGCCACAGTGACACACTTCCTCCAACAAGGCCACACCCATTCCTAAACCATGTCTCCTAATAGTGCCACTCCCTGTGAGATTATAGGAGCCAATTACATTTAAATTACTATACCAACCCAACACATTTTGAAGTTTTTTTTTTCTTTTTTTTTTTTCTTTGAAACAGGATTTCTATGAGTAGCCCAGGCTGTCCTGGAACTCACTCTGTAGACCAGGCTGGCCTCGAACTCAGAGATCCACCTGCCTCTGCCTCCCAAGTGCTAGGATTAAAGATGTGCATCACAGGCCGGGCGGTGGTGGTGAACGCCTTTAATCCCAACACTTGGGAGGCAGAGCCAGGTGGATCTCTGTGAGCTCGAGGCCAGCCTGGTCTCCAAAGCGAGTTCCAGGAAAGGCGCAAAGCTACACAGAGAAACCCTGTCTCGAAAAAAAAAACCCAAAAAACGAAAAAAAAAAAAAAAAAAAAACAAAAAAAACCAAAGATGTGCATCACAACAGTTTGGTCTGATTTTATCTTGTTTTTTAAATTAAAAAAAAAATGTATGGCCAAGTGTAGTGGCATGTGCCTTTAATCCCAGCACCAGGGAGGCAGAGGCAGCCAGATCTCTGAGTTCTAGGCCAGCCTAGTCTACATAGAGAGTTCTAGGGCAACCAGAGCTACATGGAGAGACACTGTCTCAAAAAATAAAATATAATAATTTGTATGTGTGATTTGCCTGCATATATGTGTATGTACCACGTGCATACCTGGTGCTCTCAGATGCCAAAAGAGGAGGTCAGATCCGCTGGAACTAGAATCAGAGATGGTGTGAGCTGCTGTAGTGCTGGGAATCAACCTTGGGTCCTATGAGAGCAGTCAGTGCTCTTAACTGCTGAGCCATCTCTCCAGCCCTGCAACATAGGACTTTTACACAAGAAAAACTGACCAGGCCCTGACTAGACCAGCTTATTTCAAATGAAGTCTTTCTAGTCCATGAACTGGATTCCATGGGTAGGGAGTTTTCATTTGAGAGAGAAAGAGAAACTGCAATATTTGAATGGTGTAATCAGCAAGTCACAGCTCTCTGGGTCTCTTTCCTTACCTATTAATTACCTATGTGGTTTGTGAAGTCCTGCCTACCTCTTAATATTGCGGGATTCTAAGGATTTATTTTTAAGTGTATGTGTGTCTTGTCTCCATGTAGGTGTGGGCACATGAGTAATTGTCCCCAGAGGTCAGAGACATCAGAATCCCTTGGAGCTGGGGTTATAATCACCTGTGAGCCACCTAATATGGGTGCTGGGAACCAAACTCAGGTCTGCTGCAAAAGCAGTATACACCCTTAACTGCTGAGCCGTCTCTTCAGCACCAATACTGTGGGATTCTAGATAGTGAGTTTAAAGTAATTGCTCTCTTCTTCCTGAGTGTTCCACCCTTGAAACCGATCTATCTTAATCACTATCTGTTCTCTACTCATCGCTGGCTGCCCACTTCCTTTCTCAAATCCCTCAAATCTTCTTTGCCTCTCAGGCTCCTTTTATACCTTTGTGTGTGTATTTTTCTGCATTTTACATTTTTTCTGCAGACCCCCAGGTTGCGTTTCCAGTCTCCTGTTCCCATGTGTGCCTACCTCTCTCTGGTTCCTAACTCATGCTATCTCCTTGGCTGATACTCTGAGGGCCCCGAAGTCCCCTCTCATTGGTCCCTCTAAAAGAAGTACACCCTTCTCCCAAAGCCAAAGGATCAGGTATTCAGTGGCTCCGGTGACAAACCTGATGTCAGGTTACAGATATTGTTTCCTGAGAGACCATACTACCGTGTCAGAGGAGCCCCAGGCTGCCTACAATGCCCTGTCCTCACCTGGCTATTCCTTCAAGGTGAGAATAACCAGCACTCGCCTGTAGGACCAGGGTGTGCCTGGAAACATGGCTCTGAGCTGCTGGTTCCGGCTGCTGCTGCTGCTACTGCTGGTCTCACACAAAGGTGAGAACATGGAGTAGGCTGGGGATGAAGGAGAATAACCTTTCCCATCTTTTAAAAACTCGTGGACGTGTGCAAGCGCGCGTGCATGTGTGTGTGTGTGTGTGTGTGTGTGTGAGAGAGAGAGAGAGAGAGAGAGAGAGACAGACAGACAGACAGACAGACAGAGCTTTCCCCTCTTTTTAAAACTCTGTGTGCACACACAAGGCACCATGGCACACAGGAGGAGGTAAGGACAACAGCAGAATTTGAATCTCTCCTCCACCAGGTGGGTTCTGGGGTTTGAACTCAGGTCGCCAGGCTTGGCAACAGATGCCTTTACCCACTGAGCCATCTCCCCGGCCCCACCTTTCCCTTTAATAAGAAGAGAGTGTAGGTTAGCTGAATATGGTAGCTTGTGTCTGTTAGCCCAGTGCTCTGAGGCAGAGGATTGAGATTGAGTCCAGCCTGGATTACATAGAGAATCCTTGTCTATAAGTAGCCGGGGTGGTGGTGGCGCATGACTTCAATCCCAGCACTCGGAAGGCAGAGACAGTGTGAGTTCGAGGCCAGCCTGGTCTACAGAGAGAGTTCCAGGACAGGCTCCAAAGCTACACAGAGAAACCCTGTCTCGGGGGGGGGGGGGGGGGGGGGGGGGGGGGGGGGGAGTCTACAAGGAATAGTGTGGAAGTTAGCCAGTTACATAAAGGCTGAAAGGACAAGGAAGAAGGCAGAGATTGATGCCACACGTGGCACTAAGGGTTCAGGAAGCAGGCCAAGACTTACTGTAGAACAGTGGTTCTCAACCTTCCTAAGCCGTCAACCCTTTAATACAGCTCCTCCTGTTGGGGTGACCCCCCCAACCATTAAATTATTTTCATTGTGACTTCATAACTATAATTTTGCTACTGTTATGAATCATAGTGTAAATATCTATGTTTTCCGATGGTCTTAGGCAACCCTTGCAGAGGGGGTCACGACCCACAGGTTGAGAAACACTGCTGTAGGCTCATGCCTGCCTCATTTCACTTTATCTTCAGAAGTAAAGAGGGGAAGAGCTACTTTGGGCTTTAGGCTTTTCTCCCTTAGTGATTTCTCATCTCTCTTATAGTGACTTTGGTCCCTCCTGGGCCTCAGTCTTCGGATCCTGCTCTCTCCCTCCTGAAGTCATTCATCTCCACTCTGGACCAAGCACCTCAGCGGTCCCTCAGCCAGTCACGGTTCTCTGCATTCCTGGCCAACATTTCTTCTTCTTTTGAGCTTGGGAGGATGGGGGAGGGACCAGTGGGAGAGCCCCCACCTCTCCAGCCCCCTGCGCTTCGACTCCATGATTTCCTCGTGGCACTGAGAGGTAGCCCAGACTGGGAGCCAATGCTAGGGCTTCTGGGAGACGTGCTGGCGCTCCTGGGCCAGGAGCAGACTCCCCGGGACTTTTTGGCGCACCAGGCAGGTGTACTGGGTGGACTTGTAGAGGCGCTGTTGGGAGCTTTAGTTCCTGGAGGCCCCCCTGCTCCCACAAGGCCCCCCTGCACCCGTGATGGGCCCTCTGACTGTGTCCTGGCTGCTGACTGGCTGCCTTCTCTGACGTTGTTATTAGAGGGTACTCGCTGGCAGGCCCTGGTGCAGCTGCAGCCCAGTGCGGACCCAACCAATGCCACAGGCCTTGATGGGAGAGAGACAGCGCCTCACTTTTTGCAGGGTCTGTTGGGCTTGCTTACCCCAACAGGAGACCTGGGCTCTGAGGAGGCTCTGTGGGGTGGCCTGCTACGCACCGTGGGGGCCCCCCTCTATGCTGCCTTCCAGGAGGGGCTCCTCCGCGTCACTCACTCTCTGCAAGATGAGGTCTTTTCTATTATGGGACAGCCAGAGCCTGATGCCAATGGGCAGTGCCAGGGAGGTAAGTGCCGCCAGGGTTAGGGCCGGGATGCAGCAGGGGGAGAAGCCATGATCAGGGTTGTTTTCTTCCTCGCTCTTTCCCTCCTAGGGAACCTTCAACAGCTGCTCCTGTGGTAAGTAACAGGAGACCTCTAGATCTGGGGAGCTGGGTCTGAGCAAGCTGTAGGTAGAGCACTGAAGGGATTAGCCCCCGGAATTTAGACAGAAATCAATAGGAAGAGTGTGGATTAGTAGCTTTGGAGTGTGACACCTGGGTTGGTTTTCAACTCCCCTTCATTGTCATGTGACCTTGGACCCATCACTCTGCCCATTTGTAAAACAAAGGCATCACTACTGTAGAGTTGCTGTGAGGAGTTTAAAAAAGGTGGGCATGGTCCCAGCACTCATGCAGCAGAAGCAGGCGGATCTCTGAGTTCAAGGTCAGCCTGAACTGTGAGTTCCAGGACAGCCGGGGTTACACAGAGAAACCCTGTCTCAGAGAGGTGATAAAGTATAAACTTAGACTGTCTGCCATCTAGTGTGTAACACATGTTAACTAGCAAAGATGGGGCTGGGTGGGGGGCACAGACGACTGGTCCCCTCTATTCTGTACAACAGTGCCAGAGTACAATTAGGCATATTCGGTTGTCAGGATGATTTCCTGATATGAGGCCAAACAAGGGTTGTGTTTAAGCTACCTAAAACCAGAGGAAGAAAGGAAGAAGCGTGGGACCATGTGGCCGGGAGTGGGCTGTCCCCGGCGATTTTGTGCCTTGGCAGCGAAGATTTCTGTCCTTCCCTCCATCCTAGTGTTCAAGACAGTGATACCTATGTTCTCAGGAAGCTGACTTTAGGAAAAGCTCATGCTTGCCACACCCCCTGCAGAGCTCTGAGCTAGGTTCAAAACCTTCAACTGGAGGAAATGTGGGCTGATCGCGTCCTGCTTGCTCCTCCCTGTGCACCCAGGGGCATGCGGAACAACCTTTCCTGGGATGCCCAAGCGCTGGGCTTTCTGTCTGGATCACCACCTCCACCCCCTGCCCTCCTGCACTGCCTGAGCACAGGTGTGCCTCTGCCCAGGGCTTCCCAGCCTGTAGCTCACATCAGCCCGCGGCAGCGGCAGCGGCAGCGGCGGCGGCGAGCCATCTCCGTGGAGGCCCTCTGCGAGAACCACTCAGGCCCAGAGCCACCCTACAGCATTTCCAACTTCTCTATCTACTTGCTCTGCCAGCACATCAAACCTGCCACCCCACCACCCCCTCCGACCACCTCACCACCCCCTCCGGCCACCTCACCGCCCCCTCCGGCCACCTCGCCGCCCCCTCCTGCCACCCCGCCGCCCCCTCCTGTCACCCCACCGCCCCCTCCGGCCACCCCGCCGCCCCCTCCTGCCACCCCACAGCCCCCTCCTAGCACAGCCGTCATCTGCCAGACGGCTGTATGGTATGCAGTCTCATGGGCACCCCGTGCCCAAGGTTGGCTCCAAGCCTGCCACGATCAGTTTCCTGATCAATTTCTGGATATGATCTGCGGCAACCTCTCGTTTTCTGCCCTGTCTGGCCCTAATCGTCGCTTGGTAAAGCAACTCTGTGCTGGTCTGCTCCCACCCCCCACCAGCTGCCCGGATGGCTTGGTCCCTGTGCCCCTTACCCCAGACATATTCTGGGGTTGCTTCCTGGAGAATGAGACACTGTGGGCTGAACGGTTGTGTGTGGAGGAGAGTCTGCAGGCTGTGCCCCCCCGAAACCAGGCTTGGGTTCAGCACGTGTGTCAGGGCCCGACTTTGGATCCCACTGACTTCCCACCTTGCCGCGTTGGACCCTGTGGAGAACGCTGCCCAGACGGGGGCAGCTTCCTGCTCATGGTCTGCGCCAACGACACCATGTATGAGGCCTTGGTCCCCTTCTGGGCTTGGCTAGCAGGCCAGTGCCGAATAAGTCGTGGAGGCAATGACACTTGCTTTCTAGAAGGCATGCTGGGGCCTTTGCTGCCTTCCCTGCCGCCTCTGGGACCATCACCGCTCTGTCTGGCTCCTGGTCCCTTTCTGCTTGGCATGTTATCCCAGTTGCCACGCTGTCAGTCCTCTGTGCCAGCCCTTGCCCACCCCACACGCCTGCATTATCTCCTGCGCTTACTGACTTTCCTCTTGGGTCCAGGGGCTGGGGGTACTGAGACTCAGGGGATGCTGGGCCAAGCTCTGCTGCTCTCTAGTCTCCCAGACAACTGTTCCTTCTGGGATGCCTTCCGCCCAGAGGGCCGCAGAAGTGTACTGAGGACGGTTGGGGAGTACCTGGCCCGAGAAGAGCCAACCCCACCAGGCTTGGAGTCCACTGTCAGTCTCAGCTCTGGTATGAGCAAGATGGAGCTTCTGTCCTGCTTCAGTGTGAGTGAACTGCCTCTGTAAAAGCCCCTGGAGCAAGAGAAGGGACTCAGGAACGTTTTCTAATATAGAGAAGAGGAGGGTGTAGTACTCAGAGTGATTTAAGCACATACCTGTGGAGCTGGACAGGCTTGGGCTTCCAACCTCAGGCAGGTCACTCTGTCTTCTCATCTATAAACTGAGTGTAGCACAATATTAACCCTAGAGTCATTGCAAAGACTCTGTGGAATGCTACATGCTGCTGGCTTAGCCTAGCGCGTGATTCATAAACATACAATAAACTCCATCTCATTATTCTGTCACACTCTGTGACTCTCCCGTGTTGTGCTCCAGGAAGTAAAAGATTTTTAATTCTCTCCCTAACAAGTGAGAATTGTGGGTTGGAAAGTAAGAATGAAAAAGGAAGATTGAAGGGACTACAAATCAGAAGACTTTGTTTAGGTTCATCTATCACATAAATGATTGTGACCTCAGGCAAGTGATGTTTCCTGTTGTAGCTCCTCTGTGCGACAGAGGAGCTTACAATGTGTTAAATTTCATCTTTAATTCATTGAATATCTATTATGTAAAGGTACTTTGTGAGATTTTGTTGGTTCGTGTTAGGACCACTTTTTTCAAGCCCTAGACTGAGTGAAATGGAATTAGACGGAGTGATTGTAGTTTGGTTGAGGCCTACACGTATTTGTGGAGCCAACTATAAGCCTGGCACGGAAGACCGTAAGAGAAAAGTTAGGACATGGTCCCAGACTTAATGGGGCCTACCATCTGAAGAGACACACATGCTAACTTCAGAGGAAGGGCATGCAAGTGCCCCCACAAGCTGAGCTGAAGTCCCTGGGCAGGCTTTAGGAGGATCAGAGAGCCAGCTCTCTTCCTGTATTTTCTTCCCCCCAGCCTGTACTGTGGGATCTACTCCAGAGAGAGAAGAGTGTTTGGGCCCTGAAGATCCTAGTGCAGGTAGCAGGTGGAGGGGCACGTGGGTGGCTGAGGGGCAGCGTGGCTTGAGGTCTCGGCTCACTGAAGTCATACCCGCCACTGCCTCCCGTTCCCAGGCCTACCTTCACATGCCTCCAGAAGATCTCCAGCAGCTGGTGCTTTCAGCGGAGATGGAGGCTGCACAGGGCTTCCTGACGCTCATGCATCGTTCCTGGGCTCAGCTGAAGGTGGGCGTAGCGGGGAGGGGAACAAGGATGGAAGGGATAAAGAAGGGATCAAAGCTTCCCAGACCCTGGTGTTCTGGGGGGTCGCTAAAGTGACAAGAGGAACTCCAAAGAGGAGGTGGCAGAAGACACGGAATGCCCTGGGAGGCAGCGGCCGTTTCTGTGTTCTTACAGGTTCCGCCATCCGAGGAGCAGGCCGTGGGCCGCCTGACAGCCTTGCTGCTCCAGCGGTACCCACGTCTCACCTCCCAGCTCTTCATTGACTTGTCACCACTCATCCCTTTCCTGGCTGTCCCTGACCTGATGCGCTTCCCACCGTCCCTTCTGGCCAACGACAGCGTGTAAGAACCACTCCTGCCCCTGTCAGGGTCAAGTCAAGCCTGTCCACCTCCAGAGATCCCCGTTAGAGCTCCTCCAGATCTCCCGTTAAACCAGGGAGCATCTCCTTCCCGTCCACCGTGACAAGACTGCAGCAGAGAGTGTGTAAGAGAAACGCTGAGACCCCGTTACTCTCCTTAGCCTGGCTGCCATCCGGGATCACAGCTCCGGAATGAAGCCTGAACAGAAGGAGGCCCTGGCTAAGCGCCTGCTGGCCCCTGAGCTGTTTGGAGAAGTGCCTGATTGGCCCCAGGAGCTGCTGTGGGCGGTGCTGCCTCTGCTTCCCCATCTCCCCCTGGAGAACTTTCTACAGCTCAGCCCTCACCAGGTATGAGAGTCATCATTGTTTGACGGTGCCATCCTCCTCAAGGTGGGATGGGAGTCAGCAGCATGTTTCCCAGTGGGCTCCCGGTCTCACCATTACCCCACCTCTCCTTCCCCATCTCAGATCCAGGCCCTGGAGGGTATCTGGCCAGTGGCAGGTCTTGGGCCAGGGCATGCCCGACACGTGCTTCGGAGCCTAGTGAACCAGAGCATGGAGGACGGTGAGGAGCAAGTGCGTAGGTGAGTGGTTGGGGAGTCAGTGACCATGGCCAGCAGGGAGGTGGTGTAGAAGCAGGGATAGTATCCTAGGAGGGAAGGGGCAAGAGAGGAGAACACGGCCCTGGCAGTCTAGGGGCTCTGAGACAGAAACTGATATATGGCGCTCACATTTCCCAGTTTAGTTTACATGCCTACTCTATGTACCAAATAGTCCGTGCCTGGGTACTAGTATCAGTGACCACATCGAGGCCAACTTCATGCCCCCTTCAGGCTTGGGTCCCTCGCATGTTTCCTGAGTCCTGAGGAGTTACAGAGTCTGGTGCCCCTGAGTGACCCATTGGGGCCTGTGGAACAGGGCCTGCTGGAATGTGCGGCCAATGGGACCCTCCGCCCAGAAGGACGGGTAAGCCCCTTGGTACAAATCTGAAAGACTCCAGACTTCCCCAGGGACTGTGTGAGTGACTTTCCCGGTTGCACCAACCAGGGTTAAGCACAGTGGTGTGGGTTCCCGATCCCACTCTCTGCCATCTCCGTTCCTTAGTGCCTACTCATTCTGGCCTCTTCTCGCCTCTTCCTAACCCTACCCAATGACTCCTTTCGTCATCTTGGACCAGTTCTACTCTGGTCTCCCTGGTTCCAAGGACTAGTCCAAGCCCTGGGAAATGCAGATGTGAGTTTGGGAAGACAGTCCTGGATTCAGCTGTGTTTTCTCCCCAGTCCCAAGTCTTCCTTCGTTACAGGTGGCATATGAACTTCTGGGATTGTTGCGTTCATCTGGAGGTGCTGTCTTAAGCCCTCGAGAGCTGCGGGTCTGGGCACCTCTCTTTTCCCAGCTGGGCCTCCGCTTCCTGCAGGAACTGTCAGAGCCCCAGCTCAGAGCCATGCTTCCTGCCCTACAGGGAGCCAGTGTCACACCTGCCCAGGTGGGCTTGTCTTACTCCCTGAAGCCCCAGTCATGAGAATCCCAGGTAGAGATATGATCAGCCCTTCCTTTCCCTGGGAAATGCTGAAGGTAAACAAGACATTCCTCCTTCCCCTTTCTCAGCTCAAGAAGGACCTTCAGAGAGGTTGGTCCCTGGGGTGGCTGAGAGGGAACTGGAAGCTTTAGAGGGCAGGTCTGGGACCTTTTGAGACTTGGCTAATGGGAGCTAAGAGCCGCTGATTCCCGTTCCATTCCATTCCAGGCTGTTCTGCTGTTTGGAAGGCTCCTCCCTAGGCACGATGTGAGTAGCATCAAGTTCTGTGTCTCCTAGAGGCTCTGTGCCCTAGTCCCATGGCTCTTGCATCGCGTCTCTCTCTCTCTCTCTTTCTCTCTCTCTCTCTCTCTCTCTCTCTCTCTCTCTCTCTCTCTCTCTCTCTCAGCTCCCCTCATACCTATTGCCCAACTGTACAGAGTTATTGTCTTCCCAACATCCTGCCCCCTTCCTCAGAACTCTTGTCTCTTGTTCCTTAGCTATCCCTGGAGGAACTCTGCTCCTTGCATCCTCTGCTGCCAGGTCTCAGCCCCCAGACACTCCAGGCCATCCCTAAGCGAATTCTGCTTGGGGCTTGTTCCTGCCTGGGCCCTGAGCTGTCAAGGCTTTCAGCTTGCCAGACTGCTGCACTCCTGCAGACCTTTCGGGTACGTGAACAGGAGAATGAGATAAGCAGAAGATGCATGGTACATAGGGGGTGGGCATCTTCCTTGTGGCCAGAGACCACATAGGCATGCACACACTCATGCAAGCACGCACCCAGATACTACTAATTTTTGTGCAGGTAAAAGATGGTGTTAAAAGTATGGGTGCAACAGGTGCTGGCACAACTGTGTGCATTCCGGGTCAGGTATGTGTGGGGTCTCCAGACCGAGCACCTCTCCGTGTTCTGGGTGGTTTCAACTGGCTGGTGTTGCTTCGTACACTCCCCCTACGGTGGCCCCGAGAGTTCAGGTTTAGCTCTGTGCCCACCTAGATGGTAACAGCATCCCAGGTCCTGATGCAGAACATTACTGCTCCCATTATCCTACACTGTCAAAGCCAGAAGGCCTGAGATCTTCCAGGCCAACCTCCTGCTTTCAGATGAAAAGACCAAGGCTGAGAGAAGCTAGGGGACTTCTGTTCATCAGGTGTCTTAACTAGCGCAACCCAAACCGCAATAGCCTGCGGTGTGCGGGACCTAGGTATTCATTGCTGCCACGGCAAATGCCCTTCCACCCCATGCTGGCTTTGATCCCTTTCTGCCCATCGCTGAGGGCTAGTGCAGACCCTCTCACCTATCACCGAACTGCTCTACCCACTGCTCTACCCACCGCTGCCAGCAGCCCATCCCCACCACTTGGCCAGACTGCCTGCTTCCCCTGCTCCCACTAAAGCTGCTACAACTGGACACCGCGGCTCTTCTGGCAAACCGGAGGCGCTATCGGCAGCTGCCCTGGTCTGAGCAGCAGGTACCGCTTTCTTCTGGCCTTAGGACGCCCTCTCTGTCTTCTCCACTTCCTTTACTCGGCCCTTGCTCAGATACCTTATCCCCTATCACTGGTCTCTCTCTCTCTCTCTCTCTCTCTCTCTCTCTCTCTCTCTCTCTCTCTCTCTCTCTCTCTCTCTCTCAGAAGGGAGTAGGACTTTGGGAAAGGGGGGCCTGGTGGGCATCACAAAGTGAAGAAATATGGCCTCATGCTCACCTCTGAGGTCCTCGGGACAGTGCCTCTGCTGGGAAGCTGTTTCCTCTGTTGTCTGTCCATAGGCACAGTTTCTCTGGAAGAAGATGCAAGTGCCCACCAACCTGACCCTCAGGAACCTGCAGTGAGTAGCTTGGGTTGGACAGTTGGTTTGATTCAGGTGGCATTATTATTATTGTTATTGTTGTTGTTGTTATTACGTGCTCACTCTACACCTGGCACTGTGTGATTGAGAGACAGGGATGGGCTACTTTTCCAGCCCTGCCAGCATTCTGGTTTTCTTCCCTTCCCTCGCTTTCCTCCTTCCTTTCTGCAGTACCACAGCTATCCCAATTACTGCCGTGGGACTCCAAAAACTTGGGCTCACGCCACATCTTTGTTACCTAGAGTCAAGTCTCTAAGTCACTCTAAGCTTCAGATTTTTCCTTTTATATAATGAGAATTAAAATAAAGTTATTGTGAAAATTGAATGAGAGTAAGGCATATAATATCTTTAACGCAGTACCTGGCCCAGTAGAGACTCCTAATAGACATTTGCTGTTCTTAATTTAATTCAAGGTGACTTTAGAGCCACTAGAGAAAGAAGCAGGTATCACTTTACTTACACCTACAGTAAAAGAACCAGGGACTTTGGAATCTGAAGACATAGCTCTAGTCTCAACTTACTTCTAGTAGACTGATGTTAAGAATATCCCTTGACCTTTGTAGATCTTTATTTTCTCGCTGCTTAAACAGTGATGATGTTATGGGAAGCCAATGATGTTATCTACGTACAAACATTTCACAAGCTGTAAATGACTGTCAATGAACATCTGTCTTTGTGTTGAGGGCGCTGATATTAAGGATCAGGCAGGCTATTACATGTGTTAAAGAGCATCTTCCCACTCACATGCCCACAGGGCTCTGGGCAACCTGGCAGGGGGCATGTCCTGTGAGTTTCTGCAGCAGATCAGCTCAATGGTAGACTTCCTTGCTGTGGTACACATGCTCTACCAACTGCCCACTGGTGTCCGAGGGAGCCTGGTAAGAGAATGTCTTCAACGTTAGTGAGAGGCTTGAACCCTGGATTCAGGATCCCGGCCGCCATGCTCAGCTCTGTCTTGACCCTGCCTTCTCTATCCAATACCTCCCAGCGGGCCTGTATCTGGGCAGAGTTACAGCGGAGAATGACAATGCCAGAGCCAGAGCTAACTACCCTGGGGCCAGAACTGAGTGAGCTTGACACACGGCTGCTCCTGGACTTACCGTGAGTGCATGCCTGGAGATATGGGGGCCTCAGGGTGCTCACCTTTGACTCCCTCTTGGGAAATACCCAGAAGAGGTAGCTTTTTGTCTAGTGCTTTCCTGACGTCATCTACAGTCCCAAACAGGACTCTTTCAAAGTTGTTTCTCATGTCCATGTGCTCCCAAGGGTGGCCCTGGCACAAGATAGCTAAGGCTAGCAATGCTGTGTTGTGGCCATGAGGTGAATTTAGGGAAAAAAATCTAGGCTATATTAATGGATGTGTAGTAACTGAAATGAAGGAGGAAATGGTCTTTTTGTGTCCTAGAGGATTGTAATCTGATTAGTGCACTATGTTTTCAGTATGTTCAGAGGAGTGGATGGGGGGCAGGGATGAAGTGTGTTAAAAAGCCTCCAAGACCCCAAGAAGCTTTCAAATAGAAAGTGTATAGGGTTATTTGTGAGTGGCTCCATGGGACAAGACTAGGATTCACAAGGTAAAAATCAGATTTTTTTCTTTTTTTTTTTTTTGCACTTGAATGCAATTGAAGTAGTGAGTTCCTGATCATTGTGTTCTCCAAACCTAAGCTGGATGTTCTCCAAACCCACGGAAGGAATGTTAGAAAGCAGATTCAAGTATGAATAGAGGGAGAGAAGGCTAGGTGAGAGGTCCCCCATTCCAGAGATTCCGGTTTACTAGTATCTTTTTAAAAGGGTCTCATTGTGTAGCTCTCACTGGCCTGGAACTCACTGTGTAGACCAGGCTGGCTCCAAAGTACCAGGATTGAAGGCATGTGCTACTACACTCAACTTTTTTTTTTAGAGCTTTAATAATTTATTATTTTATTTTATGTGTATGGTTATTTTGCTGCATGGATTTCTATACACCAAGTACATTCTGATACCCAGAGAGGCCAGAAGACAGTGTTGGATCCCCTGGAACAGGAGTTACTGATGGTTGTAGCTGCCATGTGGGTTCTGGGAATTGAACTTTGGTCCTCTGGAAGAACAGCCAGTGCTCTTATCCACTGAGCCATCTCTCCAGCCTCTAGTTTATGAGTACCTTACCCATGTGCTTCTCCAGCCGCTTGTCATCTGAGCTGCAAGTGAGCGTAGGGAAAGGCTGGGATTAAAGACCTCCTGGAGATGTGACACTTGTGAAAGCAGTTAATTCCCATACATACGTGTTTGCAAGCTTCCCTCTAGATTTTGGTTCTCATCCATTTGGCCCTTTTCTATATAGAGTACAGGTACCACTTCTGATTTCTGTTTTATTTCTTTTAAAGGCCATTTAAATCTCTTTATCTATGTTGATTCTCTAAGATAATGTAGAACTCCAAGAACCCAGCTGAGGTAAAAGACCTCGGACCATGAGTCAGAAAACTGGAGTTCCTCACTTTGAACAAATGCTAAGAGATTTGAACAGTGGTTAATATCTGGGGCTTTTGAGCGCATCATATCAGGTAGGACTGTTTCAAAGGACAGCTAGAGATAGCCACTATCATTGTGCTCTCCCTTCAAGTACATGGTGGGAGCTGGCTCAGGACTGCTGAATATCAGTTCTGTGTAGAGTCACAGGTTCAGGTCTTACATTAGGAAGGTGAGGTTTGACGATCCCTTCTCAGGCTCGCTCAGTTCCATTTGAATGTCACCACGGTCAAATTTCAATAATAGGATCCAGCTGATGGACAGATTGTCCGATGATTCCATCATGTTGGTGGTAGAGTTCGTCCACAGTGCTCCAGAGCAGCTGCTGACACTGACCCCACTCCACCAGGCAGCCTTGGCAGAGCGGGCACTGAAAAACCTGGTAAGTGTCTTCCCCATCAGACTCAGGTCCTTTATGATCCTTGCCCCTCCAATAGTGCTCTTTCACTTCTAGGCCCAAGCCTTAGACTGCTAACCTACCTACCGGCCTTGGCTTCTAGATCTGCCTCTCAATTTTTTGATCAACCTGCTTCCTGTTTCAGTCTGCCTCTCCGTCTTTCTATCTGCTTCTGTCTGAGCTCACTCACTATTTAAAACAGCAAACAAGGGGTTGGGGATTTAGCTCAGTGGTAGAGCGCTTGCCTAGCAAGTGCAAGGCCCTGGGTTCGGTCCTCAGCTCTGGAAAAAAACAAAACAAAACAGCAAACGAGCAATGGCCTTCATGGGGGCTGAGTTGGAAGTAGGAGGGGAGGGAGGGTCAAGGGACTTGGTATCGTGATCAAGGAGTCTGGTACTCTGGATCAGGTGCGTTGTCCAAGGCTTGATGCCTCTCTCCAGGCTCCAAAGGAGACCCCGATCTCTGAAGACGTACTGAATACACTGGGCCCCTTGGTTGGATTCCTGGGAATAGAGAGCACACGACGGATCCCTTTACCAGTTCTCCTGTCCCATCTCAGTCAGCTGCAGGGCTTCTGCCTAGGAGAGACCTTTGCCACAGAGCTGGGACAGCTGCTGTTGCAGGAGCCTGTTCTTGGGTATGGCACTTTGGTAACATCCTATACCCAGGTCCTTGACCATCAGTCACAGTGGCATCCCATTCCATGTGCTTTAAAGGTACCCTGAGTCCCCAGTCTCAGAATGTCTTATTTTCCTCACAGTTCACTCAACTCTGTGCTGTCTCATCTGTCCCCCCCCCCCCAGGAAAGCAGAATTGTGGAGCCAAGATGAAGTAGAGCAAGCTGGACGCCTCGTATTCACTCTGCCTACTGAGGCGATTTCCTTGATCCCCAGGGTGAGGTGAAGGAACAAGGAGACTGAGCGGTGGCTGGGAGTTAGGTCATGGAGGGCAAAGGAAGCACAGTCTGTGTCTGAGGAGACTGCTAAACAAAGGCAGGGCTTGTTTGTAGCTTTCGTTCTCAGTTTTGTGTGCTTATTTGAGAGAGTCAGGCTGGCCTGAACTCATTCTGTAGCCCTGGTGGGCTTAAAATTCATGGCAGTCCTGCTTCAGCATTGCAATCATGAGCCCCCAGCCCTGATGGAAGGATCTTGAAAATCCAGCTCCTGGCCCTGCCTGCCAGATCGCTTCTCCTCCCCTCTACTCTCTCCCGCAGGAGGCTTTGGGCCCGGAGACCTTGGAGCGGCTTCTAGAAAAGCAGCAGAGCTGGGAGCAGAGCGGAGTGGGACATCTGTGCAGAGGACCACAGCTTGCCCACAAGAAAGCAGCTCTAGTAGCCGGAATTGTGCAGTCAGCTGCCGAGGGGCTCCCAGGTGAAGCTCCCCAAATACTCCAGCAGGGGGTGTGGGAGAAGGCATCAAGGCAAACGACGGAATTGGAAGCCTGGATGGGTGACTGTGGGTGGCCGAGCTCTGGCTGCCATTTACAAGGCCCTGGGTTCTGTCACTGGCACCACAGTGGGATGGGAGGCTGGGCTCTAGGTGTGCTGGACCCGCTGAGCAGATTTCCTGCTCTCTAGGCTTTGGTCATCAGTAAAGCACAAGGGTTAGAAGATGGTATTCAAGGTCTCTTGTAGTTGTAAGGGTCTATAATCCTGGGAGTTTATAACCCATTAAATGTTTAAAGTTGGGTGTGATGGTATACACACCTGTCATCTCAATACTTGGGAGTGGAGGCAGGATGACCAGGAATTCAAGGTCAACCTTAGCTATGTAGCAGATTTAAGGCCAACCTGGGCTACATGAGACCCTGTCTCAAAACAAAACAAAACAACAATTTAGCCCAGAATTCCGTTTTCTTGTTCTCTCTGGCCTGGCAAAGTGTGGAGCTCTCTGCTGGGGAAATCTCTAGACAGAAGGAGACAT
This sequence comes from Peromyscus eremicus, assembly GCF_949786415.1. Lineage (NCBI taxonomy): Eukaryota > Metazoa > Chordata > Mammalia > Rodentia > Cricetidae > Peromyscus > Peromyscus eremicus. Next base: position 95,230,185 of record NC_081419.1, on the reverse strand, counting down.
CATGAGTCCAGAGACCTGGGTTCTGACTCAGCTCTTTTATTAAATATCTGAGCAATCTCCTCTGTCTTCCATTTAACAAAGGATGGCCTTGTCATATGAGCCCTATAATGCTCACTGTCATCATTCCTTAATCCATGATGCCCACACTGCTCTGTCCTTCAAGGGTTAAATGATCTGCAGCTATCACTGGAGGCATAATTTAGTATCACACTGACCTTTTGTCTCTGCCTTCTGCCTTCAGAGCCTGTACCAAACTGTGCAGACATCCGGGGCACCTTCCCAGCAGCCTGGTCTGCCACACAGATCGCAGAGATGGAACTCTCAGACTTTGAGGATTGTCTATCACTGTTTGCTGAAGATCCAGGACTTGGTCCTGAGGAACTACGGGCAGCCATGGGCAAGGCCAAGCAGGTTAGGGATGGAGAGGCTAATAGGGCCAGAGGGGTGAAAACATGAGGAAGTTGAGTGGGTGTGATATGGGACACAAAGGAACGGAGACTTGGGTAAGAGGTGGGGAAGCAGAAGATGAAAGTGAGAGGTTTGGATTATAAGTAGAAGGTCAGAGGGCATCAGTACTGAAGAAAGTGTGGTGCAATAGGCAGAGGGACTATTTGAAGAGCTGTCAAAAGTGTCCAGGGAACAGGTTCTTAAAAGGCGATTGCTGCGTCCCGTGCCAGACTAAGAATCTCTGGAGTTGGGACTGGCATCTGCACTTCAGCTGGTGCCTCAGGGGGTCTGGTGCACATAGAGTTTAGGATGCATGGGCTAGAGTTTGCTCTCCTTTCCTACTGAGACTCCAGCCTTTCAGAACCCCTAAGTCAGAGAAACTCTCATTTTACTGTGGTGGAAACCGAAAAAAGGTGAGTGGGATCTGACCGGTGTTCCTCCACAGCTAAAGACCATGACCCTGAGGTTGACTCCCAGTCTGGTACTTTTTCCACTCACATCATTCCTGTCTTCCTCCTAGTTGTGGGGTGCCCCCAGGGGATTCCGTCCTGAGCAGATCTTGCAGCTAGGCCGGCTCCTGAGAGGTCTGGGAGAAAGAGAGCTGCAGGAGCTTACCCTGGTGGATTGGGGTGTGCTCAGCAGCCTGGGGCAAATAGACGGCTGGAGTGCTGTCCAGGTACTGTCTTCTCTTTTCCTGGCCTTGCCCCAGACATCCATCCTGTAGACCTAGTCCTCTACACCATCCAAGCCTAACAGATTTTCTCTTGTGGTCCTTTCAGGCCATTCTTTCTATCTTTTCTTGATTTGTTTTTGTTTGTTTTTTGTAGACAGGGTCTTATGTAGCCCACCTTGGTCTTGACCCTCTTATGCAGCTGAGGATAGCCTTGAGCTTCTGATCCTCCTACCTGTCTCCCAAATACTGAGATTGCAAGAGTATCACCACGCTCAGCTTGTCTTTTCTTAATACTCTATACTAGTGACCTTAGAAGCTCTGTGATTTATTCTCTGAGGTCCTGCATACATAGTATTCTCCAGCCCCCTTCCTCCTCCTCCTCCTCCTCCTCCTCTCTTTGTGAGGGCAAGGGTGTATCCTTGATTTTTCTCTATGGCTACAGGATCTTTTGATGTTTAGAACAAGGCAATATAGTCCGGGAGCACCTTCCTCTCCCCTAGTCATTTCCCATCCACTAATTCCCCAAGATTGATTTATCTCTGTATCCCGTGCTCCACCAGCTCCGAGCTGTGGTCTCCAGTTTCCTGCGGCAGAGTGGTCGGCACGTGAGCCACCTGGATTTCATTTATCTGACGGCGCTCGGTCACACACTCTGTGGACTGCGGCCAGAGGAGTTACGGCACATCAGCAGTTGGGAGTTCAGGTTACCTGTGGAAGGTTTGGGGCGGGGGGGGGGGGGGTGCTGTGGTGGAGATGGGCTCACGAAGGGGCTGCGCTGTGAAGGAAGGGAGTCCATGTGAAGCCATCTCCCCCTCCGTCTATGACCACAGCTTCTGTCCTCAAAGCTGAATTCCTCTCCCTTTCTTCCTACTGCTCCACAGCCAAGCAGCTCTCTTCCTGGGCCACCTGCAGCTCCCGTGTTCTGAGGAACAGCTGGAAGTTCTGGCCTACCTCCTCGTGCTGCCTGGTGGCTTTGGCCCAGTCAGTAACTGGGGGCCTGAGATCTTCACTGAAATCGGCACTCTAGCAGGTGGGGCAGCCGGGCCACTGGTGGTCACTGGTTGTCAGGGTTTTGTTACCACATCGTGGGTGGATTCTGGTAGTTAGATGCCCTCCTGCTTCCTTCACTAGCTGGCATCCCAGACCTGGCTCTTTCGGCATTACTGCGAGAACAGATCCAGGGCCTGACTCCTCTTGCCATTTCTGTCATCCCTGCTCCCAAGTTTGCAGTAAGTTTCGGTGGACTGGGACCTAGAGTCACCATAGGGAGAGCAGGGGCCCAACAGGATCGTGGATGTACTGATTCCTGTCCTTACCTCTAGGTGGTGTTCAACCCCGTCCAGCTATCCAGTCTCACCAGTGTTCAGGCTGTGGCTGTTACACCGGAGCAAATGGCCTACCTGAGTCCTGAGCAGCGGCAGGCAGTTGCATGGGCCCAGTACGAAGGGAAGGAGATCCCAGAACAACGAGGTAAGTAACCAGCTGCACAGATTGATGAGCTGTCACTGACCCAGAGTCCAAGTCCCAACTTGGTGCCGTCCGGCCCTCAGAACCCATAGAGGAGAATCTCTGGAGTAGAGGGATTTATACACGGAGAGCTACTTTCGGAGCATCAAAGGCTCCTAGGGAACAGAACTGTGATGTTCTTCCCATCCCTCGTCTCATTATAGGTCGAAGCTCAGCCTGGGGTCTCTATGACTGGTTCCAATCCTCCTGGGCCCTGGCATTGACCATCAGCTCTGTTGGCCACCTGTTATGATACTGTTCCTTCAGCTGAGGGAGAAAACTTACATCATACTGAACAAATTGTAAATGGAAGTGCATTCTGGTTATTCTCTGTAAGTGGATGAGGAATATGGGTAATGTATTCCACCACCCACCTGAGAATCAGTGCTCCTGGCATAGATGTCTCTTGCCATCATGAATAACCCCACTGTTTCTTTTCATTTCCTACTTCCTCCTCACCACACCAACAGAAATAACACAGACAGCTGGGACATAATGTGAAGTCTTTACTAGGAGAGGGAGTAAGGGGCAGGTCCAGGGCAAGCAGAATGGGCCACCATTAAATATGCGGAAGTCCTGGGGCTCTTGATTCATTTGCTGAGGATGGGTGGTTAATGTTTGCCATGGACTAGGGGTGCAGGGATTCGAATATCCTGTCCTCTCTCCAGACGCCGTTCACAGTCAATCAAATAGTTTACTCCATCGATGACCAGCTGTACCAGCTCCACCTGAAGAACACTCATCTTGATCTCTACTTCCCACAGTCTAGCTGAACTTCTTTTTCTTCTCCTTTCTTTCTTTCTTTCTTTCTTTCTTTCTTTCTTTCTTTCTTTCTTTCTTTCTTTCTTTCTTTCTTTCTTTCTTTCAAGACAGGATCTCACTATGTAGCCCTGGCTGGCCTGGAACTTGCTGTGGAGACCAGGCTGGCCTGAGACTCACAGAGATCCACCTGCCTCTGCTCGCCTTAAAAGCATGAACCACCTTGCCCGACCTGAATTTCTTTCTTAGCACTGATCTTCCATCTCTGAAAACGTATTTCCCCTCCTCTCCCCAACTCAACCTGAACTTTCCTTCAGATTCTATTACATTCCCGAGGCTCGCTCACTGTCTTATCTCAACTCCTCCACTTAATTCATAAGACCTCACCTCCGACTTGCCAAGTCGATCCAAATTAGAGATGTCAAAGACACTGCCCGTGGCGGCAGTGTCCACCCCTCCGGTCCCACGCTTTTGGAGTCTCAAGTTCTCCAGGATCTTTGGGAAACGACTATCCTATAGGCAAGACAGAAATCAGGGGCAGGTCAATAGAGGCAGAGACTATTCCTACCTTGCGCTTGGCCCTTTAGCTGTGATATGATATGCCTGGCTCCTTTCAGAGAGCCTTCTCCCTCCCCATCCAATCTCCTTCCCACTCACACCCATCTCTAACCCCACATCTCCTTTACTTTGCTTAGCAGGGGAAGCTTGATGTGCACTCCTGCCCGAAGTCCAGTGCCCAGGTTAGATGGACAGGTCAAGATGTATCCCAAACGTTCATTCCACATGAACTCCCAGCCTCGTTCCTGGATCAGCTTCTCCACCTGTGCCGACAGAAGTTCTGTTGTGAGAAAATCGGGGATGGCTCTATCCCTCTTAGTTAGCCCTTACAAACACACTCTAGAAATATGTCTACAACAAGAAACTTGAGAATGGATGAATGGCATATTCTTTGTTGTTAAAAAATTATTGTCATCGCACATGAAAGGTAACTTTGATATTGCGCTATATGCCTACTGATAAGATTGTGGACAAACAGATTGTTCACGAAGAAACTTGAGGGAATGGTACATTAAGGGTGGCCTATGGGAATGAACAGAAGTGGTACACAGACAGATAAATGGTTGATTGTTTCATGAGCTCTTTATGCATCTATTATCTTTTTAACAAAGAGCAGAGGGTCCTTTGGACAGAAACAGGATGATAAGAGTTGGCACAGGAAGAGGCAGGAGACTCTTAGCTGGAGAGGAATGAGAAAGTAGAGCAGAGAAGCCAGATCCATAGGTACAGGTGTGAGGAGAGGGGGAGTACAGAGGTGTCCCTGCTTTCCTTAGCCAGTCTAACCACCATTAGACTATTAGAATTGAAGAGACTAGGGTCTGTCAGAGCAATAGACACAAAGGCCACTACCCAGGATAAGTAAAGATGACACTCTCAATAGCTCAGAAGGAATCATAAGCCTGAAACTAATCGTGCTGAAGCTAACACTTATTGTAGGACAGTTACTTTGCCTGCATTATTTCATTTAATCCTCACAACCTAAAATATAAGCAATCATATTATCTCAACTTTATAGATGAGGAAACTGAGTCATGTAATTAAAGAGTATTTTTCTACCCACTCATAGAACATTATCCATTCCTTTGCCAAAAATAGTATAAGCTTCCCAGCTAGAATCTAAAAGCAAAGCTCTCTTTCTTTACAAGTCCAAAAATAAAACTGTAGATAAAAGAATATACACTAAGGATTAGATCTATGGCAGTTTCTAACACAGAATTAAATATAGAGACCCAATCCATAAGACCACAGATTAACCTCTCATCTAGAACCATTCATTCTAGAACTTAAGCCATTTCAGCCTCCATCTCCCCTAGTCTCTCCTCCATTCTCAGCTCAAAGCCTAGATACAATGCTAGATAGAACCCATCGTCAAGGCCCACCTTGGCTCAGAACTGGGTGATGTATCATAAACATACCAATCTCTCACCCCCTACATCAATCCAGGCTCAAACATTCTTCTTAGCTGCATATCCTACCTCACACCACCCACCCTAGCACTGGCTTGCCATATCATTGGTTTCTTCTTTGCATTACTTGGCAAAGATTATGCTTTAGTTCCTTCCTTAGGTTACTGACATTCTTCCTATTTTAAGAGTAATTATATGCCCTGGTTTTCCAAGGATGACCCTGGTTCATGACTACTGTCCTTGTGTGATTAATAATGACTCTTTCTACGATCAGAAATACCCTGGGTTGGCTGACAAATGATATAGCCAATCTACCCATGCTACTCTTTGGCTTTTCTCATTTCCTCCCACTTAGCTCCCTTGCACACCCTTCTCCAACCTCTTTGAGGCCCCGGCAGAATCTTTCAAACACTCTCTTCATGTTGCCACCTTTCTCCATAGAGATGACCCGTGTGTGGTCCTCCTCGTTCACCCAGATCAAGAAACTCTTCTCATTGTTGTGCCTGAGGGAAGAGGTAAAGGGGTCAAGAGGCAAGACGAGAACTGGGGGAGATGGAGGGGAAGCGTGTGTGTGTGTGTGTGTGTGTGTGTGTGTGTGTGTGTGTGTGTCACACAAAGAAGGCGGATCAGCCTCATACCAGATTCCTCGAGCATCTGGCCAGTCTCGAGCCATTCCTGCTGCGGTCAGCAATGGAGACACAGGCTTGTCGAACAGAAAATGGTCCTGAGGAGAATAAAGGGATTGGACATAAGAATTCTCACAGTATCGTCTGGGTCTCTCCAAGTCCATCTGTCTTATCTGGCCCAGCCTCCCCTCTGACCCTTTTCCATCAGCTGCTCCCACAGCCCCGGTCCGTCTCAAGGCCCCTCACATCAATGAGTTGTTGCTGCTCAGCCTCCGTCATCTCACTGAGTCTGTAGTATCGTCCAGCCAGGTCACCCTTCAGACCGCTCAGTGCGTCCACCACCACACGTTCTACCTCTCGCCGCTCTGCCCGAGTGCAGGCTGGAGGCAGACTGAGTCCCCTGATGCTTCGGCCAGTTCTGACTCTTGAGGACAATACATACCTCTCATCAAAGTAGCCAGAACGGATCTGGGGAGTCAAAGAATGAGTAAGTCACAGACACACCACAGGTGGGAGCTCTTAAGGATTATAAAGCATTCACTGGAAGGAAGGACACCTTGTACAGGCATGCTAACTGAAGAGGACGTCATGGTCTATTTCTCCAAACTTCCCACTTTGGGTACAGCCTTTCTTTGAGTTGGAGGGGGAGTGTCTTTCCTGAGAGCTGAGATTACAGGTGTGAGTCACCACACTCAGCCAAGGCATAGTCACTTTTTAAAATATTCCTTTACAATTTCATACACATGGTGGACTTTGATCATATTTTCCCCAACCCCATTATCCTGATATAGTCACTCTTATCCACTGTGTCTTCATATCTGCTATTCTTCGAGATATACAGTTCTTTCTCTTATCAATATCGAAAGCTCAGCAGTCTAACCATGATCCAGTAAACAAGGTATAATGATTGGATACAGAACATTGTGCACAAGGCCACACAAATCAGAAGTGTCGTAAGTGGCTCACTTTACTGGCATCAAGGTCAGTGGTGTGCTTCATTGTTCGGGGGTCATATCCGTTATGTCGCTCTTGGATCACAGGGTCAAACAGTTCGGCAAATATCTGAGAGGGAGTTAAGAGAGAGAGATGGTTAAAAAGAAGAAACTCCTTCCTACACTTCAACTGTAGATTGATTTCCCTGGGTCGGAAAATTTGAGTATCGACAATCCAGAGTCTTGAGGGAACAGACATGAAGGATCTTTAGGGGGAAGAAGGAACTAGGATGTCTGGGAAGGTGACTTGGGTCACCAGGGAGACTCTGAGGGGCCCCCTACCTCATAGGTCTCCTCATCTCCAGCCACCATGCCCACAGTCTTGATGAAGGGGTGGCCGGGGTTGTCCACGCCAGTCTGGATGCACTGATCTAGTGTCCAACCGGTGGGTGTGGTCTTGTCGCAGAGCCGTGCATAGACTGCTGGGGTCAGGTGACTGGCCATGCAGTTGTTGTGTTTTCGGAGGTCTGGGTACTCAGCACTGGGAAGGGGGTACCCAGTAACCATGGAGGGAGAGCACAGGAGACTAGACCTACTGATGTCAGCTGTGAGCTGTCCAGGGAGCCATGTCTGCCTGTGCTCCTTGGAAGGAGGGGGAATTAGAGGTAGGCTAAATCTTGATAATCTCTTTAGGGATTTCCAGGGTCTTTTTTCCCCCCCTAATAGTTCTAGCTGCCTGTGGCTGCCTCAATTCCCCCAGATCTACACAGTTCCTTTTCTCTAGTGAGCATAACAGTAGAGGTGGGGGAGGGGAAAGGCTCAGGAGAATTAAGAACAAGGAGAACAGGTCGAGATGGGGGAAAGGTAGTTTCTAGTCGTCCAGTAAGGTATTTGGGTAGTGGGTGAACCTAGACTTCGCAGGCCAAAGCTGGCTTGGAGGCAGAGACATCAGGTGACAGGTTCTTAGACATGATCTTGCCTTACGGATTTGGCCCTACTCCTCCTATACGGCTGGGATCTCCAAACTGTACAGAAATCCATCTTCTTGGGGGGGGGGGAGCTGTCTATTGCTCAAGTCATCCTTTCTACCTCCCTTTGGTTCCCATCATCACCACCACCACCACCACCACCCCAGCCCCCAACCTCATGCGTCTCAGGCACTGATACCTCGGGGGATATAGTCTCCTTCGTTCACTGGCAGCTCGTACAGATTCCGGACGGAGCAGAATCCCAGCGGCGAGAGACCCAGCTCCAGCCAAAGCCAGGAGCCTGAGTCCGGGGCGGGCAGACAACAGACGGGAGAAGGGACCAGCCATGGCTTGGGGATGCAGCTACTGGATTTGGAGCAAGTCAGGAACTAGGAGGAAGGATGCAATCGGGTAGTGAGAGGGCCGGAGCTGGGTCCGAGGCTGAAGCCAAAATAGGGGTCACGATGAAGGCTGAAGCTGAAGTGGCAGCGGGTGCCAACCAGGCTGCAGGAGAGGCGCAGCGAGCAAGCGGCCAGCCGGAGCAGAGGGAGGCCCCAGCCGCAGTCTCCAGGGGTGGGGCTCACTCAGACTCCGCCTTCCCGCCTGCCACCGCGCTAGGTGTGCGGGGGTGGGGTTGGGTAGCACCAGCCAGGTAATTAGGAAGGCCGGAGACTCACTCGCTGAGGCTGGGGACTTAGGCCCACCGAGAATGAGGGTAGTCAGATTTCAGCACCAAGTAGAGGACAGCACCACGGGGATTCCCGAAGCCTGAAACCCCCTTCTCCCATGCCCCTTCTGTTTAATCTGAAACCCAATGTCTATTTTGTGGTTATTGGGGGGGGGGGGGCGGGGGTGACATTGCCCAGCCTCTTCTCTGAATTCGATCTGCACACAATCTCTCCATTTTACCCAGGAGAGGCAGCCTCAGGAAAACCACAGAATAAACAGATACCAGAGGAAGGCTGCGAGAGCACACCGGAGGAAGAGCACACCCGCTGCCTGCCTCCCAAGGTCACCTTTTCCTAAGAACCAGGAAGAGGACCAGGGAACTAACTTCCTGCTACACCTATCCTTTCCTAACAAGGTTGAGAAAGGATTACTTGGGAAGACTCAGGGAACTATTAGCTCTTATTCCATCTGTACTGTCTCCCACACACACTGTCCCCAAGTCTTCGGCTTGACTATTTCCTGCCTCCATTTCTCATGGGGCCCTGCTTTTTTTTTTTTTTTTAACCCTCCTCTACCCTATCCCCTACTTCACCTTTGATCTTTCATTTTTCTTCCTCCATTCCAGGCTCCAACCTGTCTGCTGTTCACGGGACTCCTGAATAGTGTCTGAAGCTTGCCTACCTGTTGATTGCTCTGGGTGTGGGGCTGGGGCTGGACAGGGAACGATGAGTTTCTTCTTCCTCCTCTCCCTTCTCAGCAGCTGGCAGTTCCTGGACTGGAGGGGAATATAAAGAGAGGAGAAGGGCGTGGTGAGATGATTGGGTGTGGAATGGAACAGGCAGGCACAGGTCTCCCGAACCACATGTGCTTCTCTCTTGGCTCTCTAACACAGTTTAATCTGGAGTGTAAAGGCTGGCGGTGTCCAAGGGCATAAGGTTATCAGGGAATCTCTGCCTTCTTCCTGGTCCTCTCTCTCTTGGGTGAAGTGCACATTCAGACTCAAGAGGGTTTGTTTCCACAGCTACAAGCAGGACTAGGTGCAACTTGACTTTTATTATAGCAGGAAAGAGAATGAGACTGGAGTTGAGATAGGGATCCGAGGCTTTGGTGTGGGGGGGCAGCCAAGGCAGAGCAGACATATTGACATTAATATAGCTTCCTTAAGCTTCCTGATGTTCCAGAAGACAGTAAGATATTTGGAAATCTTAAGAATGTTTGGAAAGAAGAATTGTCCTTCACAACCCCCACTGGCCCCACTAACACACATTTTCTTATTACCCTCAAGGCCCCCTCCCCCATGGCTACTTTTTTTTTTTTAAGATTTATTTTATTATGTATACAGTGTTCTGCCTACATGTATGCCTGCAGGTCAGAAGAGGGCACCAAATCTCATTACAGATGGCTGTGAGCCACCATGTGGTTGCTGGGAATTGAACTCAGGACCTCTGGAAGAACAGCCAGTGTTCTTAACCTTTGAGCCATCTTTCCAGCCCCATGGCTACTTTTTTACCTTCCTTATTTGTGGGTATCCTTAGAAGCTACACATTTCTTTTTTTGGTCCATTACTTAACCCCCTTCTCTTGATAAAATACAATTCTCAGAGAATAGATTGGAATCTGCTGTTGGAGCTTGCTCACTTTTGGAGACAAAAAAATGTTACCTCCGCTGTGGGTGTTCATTATCTAGGTGAAGGAGTAGTTATGAGTAAGTAAATGTAATTACTTGGGATGGTGTGTATTTACCCAGATAAAAGAAGGAGATAATCTTACAGAGCAATGGGGCTGTTATTTGGCTGAGAAGGTGTTCAGGAGATAGGGGGTGGGAAGGGAGAATAACAGAAGAGAATAAAGCCAGCTAGAGGAGAGAAGTTATTTAAGTTTGGAAAATGCCTTCCTACATGAAATAACAGCTCTGTCAAGAAGATTTATATATTTGTGTACTTTTCTTATTCTTCGTGAGCCTCTGACAGGCATGTGATGTGTTGTTAGTCATTTTAAAAAATTACCTTATGGGACTGGAGAGATGGCTCAGTGGCTGCTCTTTCAGAGGGCTTAGTTCAATTCCCAGCAACCACATGGTGGCTGACAACTGTCTATGACTCCAGTTGCAGGGGATCTGATGCTCTCTTCGGTTCTTCGGGCACCAGGTATACACATGGTACACAAACATGCAGGCAAAACACCCACACACATGCAGAAAATTATTCTCTTGCATATGGTAAGTTGTCTATCTATATCTCTCTCTATATATACATCTATAGTACTTTATTTATTTAATAATTATTATTGCTAATATTTAATGCTTTAAAGCACTTTACAATTACAAGGAACCCGCTGGGCAGTGGTGGTGCATGCCTTTAGTCCCAGCACTAGGAAGGCAGAAGCAGGCAGATCTCCGTGAGTTCGAGGCCAGCCTGGTCTACAGAGTGAGTTCCAGGATAGACCGGACTACACAGAGAAACCCTGTCTCAAAAACCAAACAAACAAACAAACAAAACACACACACAACCCCACAAAAACCCCTGCAATTACAAGGAACCTTTATATATGTATATTTTTTTCATTGAGAATTAGATCATTCTAACATACGACCAGGATCAGAGAGTCTATTTTCAGTGGAATTATTGGAGAAGTTTTACACTTGGGAGATGCTGTAATTACTTGTTCTAGTGGCTGGAATTGTAGAGGAGGGATGAGTCTGAGCATTAACGATCGTTGATTATTTGTAGATTCTGTCCTTAGAATCATCTTTATCCATTCAAGAGGCCTTGGGGGTTAGTGGTGGTCAGTAAGCTAAGGCATCTAACTAGGAAAACTGTGAGGTCCCTAAAGTTACAGAGAACAAATGGAGAATTTCAAACTCCTGACCAGGGAAGCCTAAATGAAGACTCAAGCACAGCGCTAATATACGTACAAGAAAATGCTTTCATATGAGCGTATCTGCTCTGTTTAAATAAGAAATGCCCTTTACAGGCTCCTGTAGTGGAGCTTGCTTACCAGCTGATGGACTTTTGTGAAGTGATTGGATTCTGAGGGCTTCGATCTAATCAATGGATTCATAATGTGATGACATTATTGGAACATGGTGAAAGAGAGGGTGTGGGGCCTAGTTGGAGAAAATATGTCCCTGTGGCATACCTTGGACAATGCATCTTGTCCTCTGCCCCTTCCTCTCGCTCTGCTTTCTATGAGCCAACAAGCAAATACCCTTTACCCAGCCACCATTGCGTTCTGCCTCTCCTCAAGGCCAAAGCAATGGAGCTAAGGCTCAAAACTTTAGAACCCCTGAGCCAAAATCAATCTCTTTCCCCACGGACTGCTTTTCTTAAGTATTTTGTCACACGCAGCAGCACCGTGTAAATCTGGTGTTTAGTTCCGTCCTTACAAATAAGCACAGTCGAGGCTCCAGGAAGTAAGGTGACTTTCCCAAAGCTACACAATCAAGAGCAAGATTCAAACCCAGCTTTTCAGATTCCAAGGCTGGAGACCAGAGAAGAAGCAGAGTGTGGAGACAGCAATCAGTTTATTCAGTTTTCCACGTCCACCGTTTTCTTGCATCTTTCATAAATCAGTCTTTGTTCCTCCCCTTAACTTTACCCATCTGCTTCTGTTTGTCTCCCGCGTTCCTACCTCTTCCCTTTCCGCCTTCTGGCCTTCTGTCTACCTATATCACACCTGGATTTGCTTTACAGAGAAAAAAAAAAAAAACAAGACTCGGTTTTTGCCCTCGGGCAGGTGCAAAGTCACAAGGTTTGCCTCTTCTTCGTGTATCTCATTTTTTTTCCTTCCATTGGTGTCACCGGTTAGCCTCTCCGGCTCTGGGCTGTGGGCTGGCGACGCAGTAGGAAATCAAGAGGCAGAGGGAGCATCAGGTTGCATTTCCCGAGGCAGCCACTAGGAGCCACCCTCCTCCGCTCCGAAGCTCCGGCCAACGCAGCCTGACTGTTGCCGGTGCGCGCCCTCCGCGGATTGGCGGGACGGCAAAGAAGTCGCGCTTTGATTGGGCCGCTGTCAGGTGTCGCTGCCGGCAGGTTCGGCTGCGCGAGCGGAGGGAGGCGGGTGAGTGCGGGCCGGGGGCGGTGGGGGAGTGGCTGGGGCTGGGGGCGGTATCCGGGAGGGTGGGCTCGGCCAGGGGCTCTCCGTGCGCCCGGGGCCGTGGGTAGTCCCGGGTGGGGACCGCTTCGGAGGGAGGCGCCGCGGGGGAGGCCTCAATGTCAGCGTAGGGAGAGCGAGGCGGGGACGGCGGGGGCGGGCAGAGGCGAGTGTGGTCGGGATGGGAGGGCGGGATTCGTGACCCGACGCCGAGAGAGAGGACGGCCGAGCGGGTCAGTGGGAGAAGAGATTGGTGTGGAGGGGTCTGCGGGAGGAATAAGGGGACCCCCCCCCCCCGGGAAGATGGAAGGCTTTCAGGGACAGGGCTGGGGACTCTGGGAGGAGGGGCGGGGCTGGGTTTCAGGGGAGGGGACCGAGGTGGAGGGTCGTGCGCGAGAAGCCGAGGGAAGGGAGGACCAGAGGGCGCTGGGTGCTGGCGGAGTGAGGAAAGGGACTGGCTGGCCAGCGGAGAGGGTCTGCTGAGGAGCGGGTTACTGTGGGGAGGTGAACCTCCAGCAGGGCTAGTGTGAGGAAGGAACCTCTCGTTATCGGGGATCCTCGTTGAAGGGGGGTGTCATTAAGTGTTCATCATTAACGGAAAGATGCTACCCAGTGTACCCTAGAGGCTGAGGCAGGCGGATCCTGAGTTCAAGGCTATCCTTGGCTACATAGAGTCTGTCTCAAAAAAAAAAAAAAAGTGTTAGCAAGTGTGATGACTCATGTGCAGGTTTGAAGTGTTGTTTACTTCTGGGAGTCACTGAGTGGGAGAACTGGCTGGATTCGTTGCATTTATTGATCAGTGATTGGGGTGCAGCGGGCAGTGTGGGGAGTAAGGTTAGGGGAGTCAGTGAAGAGCCGTTATCTCAGATTGGGGAGAGAAGGCAGGGGGAGTGAGCTGACTCTGAGAACAGGCAGCAGATGGTTGACTGGTGTCAGAATAAGGAATATGTCGGAAACATTAAACTTGCCTTAGGAAGGAAGTGGGAAGCAGGCAGCGCCACTCTCGCCTGTAATCCCAACACTTGGGAGACGGAGAGAGGAGGATTACAATGAGTTTGAGGCCAGCCTGAGCTACACAGGGAGACCTTGCCTCAAAACAAGGGGAGGTGGGGGGGGGGAGGGCTCCCTTTTGAAGGTGGGAAAATTCAGTAGTGGTGGGTGGTGTGAGGAGTTCCTGTGTTGGTTTCCTTCGCTGTTGTTGGATCCCTCTATCAAATGCAAGGTGATGACAAGAAATTGGAGGTCCATGCCAACTGCCCTCAACTCTAAGAGCTAAAGAAGTTCCAGCCCACGGTTGCTCTAACCCGGCTCCAGATCTAATTTAGCACAGGTGCCCCCTAGATCGTCTCCTGGTTCCCTCCACTCCTTCCCTCCCTCCCTTCCATAGTCAGCCTGCCCTTTGCCCCGGTGCAGAATCTGCTGTTTTCTTAGGCAACAAAGGTTGGGAGAAGAAGAAGAGGAAAGAGCACAGAGGACAGGAGCGTGGTTTTGGAAACACCACATTAGAACCCCAGCTTCTCCCAGAAGTAGATCCAAATAAGCCCTTGGCTGTGTCCTGGCTGTCCCCGCCAGGCGTCTTTCTGTGTTGGCTTTGTTAACTGTGAATCTGGAGCCTCCATCTCCTTTCAGTCCGTGTTTGTGAGCAGACGACTCCATCCTATTTTCTCCCATCCCAGGGCTGTAGTAGAATTCCAAGAACATGGCTGGATGTTGTTTTAAAAAAAAAAAGAAAAAAAAAAAAAAAAAAAAGCAGGGAAGACTTCAGGAAAGGGCATCTGGTGAAGGAATCCTCGACACAGGGAGAGCTCCCGTTTCAGAAAAGGCACAAAGAGTGTGATGAAGCTCTAACTGGGGAAGTTGTGAGATATCTTTGGGAATGCCATGGTTAGGTCACTAAAAGGGAATGCAAAGGAATGGTCTGTCAGTCAGGAGGCATGCATGTGTGCAAACTGCAGTGCATAGCTAGAGACGTCAAGGAGAAGAATGTTCTGTCTTGTGGTTGAGCAATCGAGGCATCAGATGATCAAGACTGAGACGGCTAAGGTCTATATAAAGGTCATCTATAATTTTCTAATCAAAGCTGCAACCCTAGTTGTAATGGGAGATTTTTAAATTCAAATAGAGAGCGGAATTATTGAAGACTTTAAAACTCTGTAAGAGTAAGTTAACTAATTTACTCAAAGAGTTCCTGGCTTCAATAGGGTTGACAGTGTTTCTAAGAACTATCGAACATGGAAAATTTCTGTTGAGTGACTCCATTGTATTTTTGGAAAATAACAATAGTTGCTCATACCCTTACAATTCATTATTAGCAAATATTAGCCTTGCTTGTATTAGCTTCCAATCTTTTTGAGTTTTGAAAATAGACATTTATTTATAGGCAAGGTTGTACAGGCATCATTGGAAACAACATCATTCTCTTTTTTTCTTCAAATGTAACTACTGTTACAGATTTGGTGTCTTTTCAGTCCATTTTTAAAATAACCACTTTTAAAATTATGTATTTTGTTTTGTTTTGGGAACAGATCTCACTGTGTAGTCCTGGCTGGCCTGGAACTCACAATGTAGACCAGGATAGCCCTGAATTCACAGAGATCTCCCTGCTTTTACCTCCCAAGTTCAGGTATTGAAGGCATGCACCACCACACCCAGATTCAGTCTACTAACTGGGGGCTGGAAAGATGGCTTAGTGAATAAGATCCCTGGTTGTTCTTTCAGAGGACCTGGGTTCTGTTCCCAGCATAAGTATGTACAGAGATACCTCCAGGTAGAACACCCATACATATAAAAGTCATGCTTAAAAACAACAAGAATAACAAATCAACAACAAACTTGAGCTAACTGCATGTGCAGTCATAAATAGCTCGTGATGTTTATTTATGCACATAGACTATGCTCTGTGTTCACCCTGATGTTTTGTGGTTGGAAACTGTTGTATATAACTTACATGTTTAGTGTGTGTGTTTATGGACCTGTAGCACATGTGGATGTCAGAGGATAACCTGTGGAAGTTAGTCCTCCCCCTCCACCAGGTAGGTCCTAGGGTCCAAGACTGTTAGGCTCGGCACCAAGGGCCTCCATTCGAACCCTCTTGCTGGCCCTCGTTCATCTTTAAAATCTGGTATTTTGTTTTTCTTTTCTATATACGGCATCATAGTCTACCATTCTTCTTATGGCATCTGAATTGTTCTTAGTTTTTCCCTAGGCAACAATGAGCTAGAGAAGGGAAGAATGTCTTTGTGTGTGTTCACAAGTGTGTGAGAGTCTTGCCATAGCCATCTATCTACCTCGGTGCTGCTAACAGTTAGGACTGAGTAGATCTTGAGATAGCGTATACATCTTAGAATTTCTCATGGCATTCCTGACGTCTGCTCACTAGAAACTAGTATAGCACCTTTCCAAGTTCTAGTAACCAGGCATGTCCCCTGACATCTCTCTCTGGTACAGCAAAATCACTAGAGTTTCTGCTAAAACTCTAGGCATATGCACACAGAAGTGGAACTGCCAGCTTGTTCTGATCCAAATTCATAAGGTAGTCTTACCAATATGGCCTTAGTTAGGATTTTTTCCAGTGTAGCTGCTGCTATAAAGGACCTTGTCTTAGACCAGCATTGGTCTCGTAGTACTAGAGGACAGTGAATGGATCACTGGGATTGCAGTTTGAGAATGGATTGAGAACTGCTGTGTGAGCGTTTACAGTCTCAGCCTCCCAACCAGCACCAGACTTCTTTCCTTGAACTGATTTTCTGGATTTGGGTATCTGTTTTATAAGATGGTGTGGGTGAAGGAGAAAGTAATGTCCCTAGACCATGCTTAGAGTGGAGGGTGTCCTCGACACATGTTTCTTGAGCTAATACAGGTAGTAATGAGGGTGGAGTTTAAAGGCAGAGCTTTGGAGTTGTAGCGTCCCTCTGCCGTCAACTATAGCAGTGCCGTGGGGAGGTGGAGAGAGCTGGGAAGGATGTGGAATGAATCCAGAGTTTGAAATAAGCATCACTCTGACCTTCTCTCGGTAGGAGTCAACAGTGGTCTTCCTGCAGAACTGCCTCTTCTGTTTGCTGCCTGGAGTTAACATTGTTTCCTGCTGGCAGAATCAGGGACATGCCAGCACTGTAAGGCCTAATCTCCTGATCCTCTTACCAGTTCTTGGCCGGGGTGGGGGAAACCGGGAAGAAAGAGAGTCCTTGCTTTGCTCTTACTTCTCTTTAGACATGTCAACTCATAGTACAGTTTCCTTTCTTATGGGTTCTTTCCATAGCTTTGTTTCTGTTTCCTCTTGTACCCGTGTAGTTCCCTCTCATTGTCTAGTTCCCTGTACCCCACCCCCTACCCACTGTAAGGGTGCTGGATTCTAAGCTGATGGGGTGCCCACTTCTGCAGAGCGGGATGAGTGGGTGTTCCGGCGGGGATGTGGTCACTGACGGCCAATGAGGACGCGAGCACTACGGCCCACTTCTTCCTCGGAGCTGGAGATGAGGGCTTGGGCACCCGTGGAATAGGCATGAGGATGGAAGAGAGTGACAGTGAGCTCCTTGAGGACGAGGAGGATGAAGTGGTAAGTCCAGGGACAGGGATAGAGCTCGGTGTTGGGGCCCTTGTCCTAGAGAATTGACAGTCCATGGATGGAGACACCTCTGTTCTTTGCAAGCACAGACTCCCTGTGGTAAACAGGTTCTATCCTGACTAGGGGACAGGCAGTAGAGATTGGTCAGTTGCCTCTCTCTGAAACCCCTGCTCAGAGGTCCTCCTCCTGTTGTCTGACGGACACTGCTTCTTTTTCAAGAAGCACTTTTCCTCCAGGCTTTCTTCTGTAGTAGGCATCCTTTATCCCTTAGGTCCAAAGTCCTGACAAGAAACTGCCTTAGAAAGTTGTGACAGGGTTGGAGGTGATACGTGTGGGAATCTGGAGTTCCTGATTGCACGTCTTTTCTGTAGCCTCCAGAACCTCAAATTATTGTTGGCATCTGTGCCATGACCAAGAAATCTAAGTCCAAGCCGATGACCCAAATCCTAGAGCGGCTCTGCAGGTTTGACTACCTGACTGTTGTCATCCTGGGAGAAGATGTCATCCTCAACGAACCTGTGGAGAACTGGCCGTCCTGCCACTGTCTCATCTCCTTCCACTCCAAAGGTTAGGGTCTGGGGAGGAAGCATGGCGATGGGGATGCTGGTTTGGGGATGGACTTCTTCTTATCCCATTAGTAAGAAAGAGGCTTCTCACCACACAAGAGATCGGTGAAGGGGAGTTTGCCTTCTGCTTCAGAGTTTGCCGGGTGTAGGTTAAAGCCCATATCCCAGCCACACAAGACGACTCAAGGGCACTTACGTTCTCCTATAGTGATCCTATATTGGATCTCTGGGAGGATCCTCCATGTAGTTGTGTTTATCTTCCTGATGAATATCCTGGACTGGAGGATCTGGGCAGATAAGTGCTGGGTTGGATGTGTCGAGCAGCTCAGTGGCAGCCGCCAGCTCTAACGGGTCACGGTCTGTCCTGCTGTTTCCCACTCTGCCTCTTTCATGTTCTCTGGTCTCTCCATTTCTTTCTCCATCACAGGCTTTCCTCTGGACAAAGCTGTTGCTTACTCCAAGCTTCGAAACCCCTTCCTTATCAATGATCTGGCCATGCAGTATTACATCCAAGATAGGTATAGCTTCCCGTGGACCGGAGGGGTGGGTGAGCCTAAAATGCCCATTTTAGGAGGCCTACTCTGGGATGGGCAGAGTCAAACAAACATGCTTCATTTTTGTACCATATCGTGTTGGGTTACGGTTCCCTGCGCCTCTCCCCCTTGTCACCCTCACCTTCCATGCTTGACTGATTTATTTTGGGGAGACAGGAGGGAGGTGTACCGGATCCTTCAGGAGGAAGGTATTGATCTGCCGAGATATGCTGTACTCAACCGTGACCCCGCTTGTCCCGAGGGTAAGTAACTGCCTGTGTCTGGTCATTCCCTGCCTTGATTCCCATGATTTAGCCCAGTATCTGTCCCATAAACATCTCCTCTCTACAGATCTGCGTGGGCCTTTGACTGTTGTATTATAGGCAGAGTCGTGGGTCTTTAGGTCCAGCCTTTGAACTTTTATATAGATATTATCCTATCTAAATGCCATATGTGAGCATTACCATATCTGTTATAGGACAGGGTCATACAATTTGAAAGGTTGTATAGATTAAAACCCCAGGGAAAGAGGAGTTGGAAATGCTCCCCAACCATAGTCCCTAAGAACGGTTACACGCCCATCTTCAGAGTGCAGCCTGATAGAAGGGGAAGACCAGGTGGAGGTCAACGGGGCTGTCTTCCCTAAGCCCTTTGTGGAGAAGCCAGTGAGTGCAGAGGACCACAATGTTTACATCTACTACCCCAGCTCCGCTGGAGGAGGGAGCCAGCGCCTCTTCCGGAAGGTACGGGAGACCTCTGAGCATCTGGAAAATCAGAGAGTAGAAGGAGAGAGTGAGGTTGTTGGGAATGGAGAGGGGATCTGTGGCCAGAGCCTGGAGACTGAGGCAGTGTTGCTCCCCTTCTCTTTCCTCCTAAAGATTGGCAGCCGGAGCAGTGTCTACTCCCCCGAGAGCAGCGTCCGGAAGACAGGATCATACATCTATGAGGAGTTCATGCCAACAGATGGCACAGATGTTAAGGTTATGGTGGATACAGAGATTTTAAAATGTTGTAAACATCTGGGCGGGATTGAGGTGCTTGGGAAGCAAGTGGTAGTATGTGTGGATAGGATCTTAGAAAATAAAGCATGAGTTCAACTGACTTTCACATTCAAGTGAAGATAACACATGAAATGTAGATGTTCTCATTTTCACTATCAGAGCAAGAGCAAGGTACCGTAGTAAATTGTAAAACATTGGTAAATTATTTTCTAATAAGAACTAGACAATAATGTCAGAGTTCTAAGGAGAAACCTTTGTAATATCACTAGAATAAGGCTTGGTACCAAAAATATCAGTCTCTGTATTCTTTTTTAAAAGTTGTCTTATTACATTTATGTATTTGTGTGTGTGTGTGTGTGTGTGTGTGTGTGTGTGTGTGTGTGTGCACCATAGCATGCACATGGAGTCAGAAGACAACTTTGGGAGTCACTTCTCTCCTTCATCCATGTGAATCCTGATGATCAGACTTGTCAGCCAACATCTCTACCCGCTGAGCCATCTCATGACCCCAGTCTTTGTATTCATAATGTTCGGAGGGTTTTTCCATTTGTCTTGTCTTTGTTTTAAGACAGGGTCTCACTATATAGCTCTGGCTGACCTAGGACTTGCTGTGTAGACCAGGTTGTCACTGAACTCATGAAGTCCCGCCTCTGCCTCCTGAGTGCTGGGATTAAAGGCGGGTGCCACCACTCTTGGCTGTGCAGAGTTTTGTTTTTTATTCTGGAACCGTCTACAGACCTAGTGCTCATATTGTCTTCTCACATGCAGGGTGAGCTGTGGGCATGCTCAGTGATGCTATGTACCTGCAGGTGTATACAGTGGGGCCAGATTATGCCCATGCTGAAGCGAGAAAGTCTCCAGCTCTGGATGGGAAGGTGGAACGGGACAGTGAGGGGAAAGAGGTTCGCTATCCAGTCATGTTGACGGCCATGGAAAAGCTGGTGGCCAGGAAGGTCTGCGTGGCTTTTAAGGTAGAATGGGCCCATGGTGCTGTGGGATGAAGGGAAGAAACAGGGGCAGGGGTTGGGAGCCGTCTCTGAGTCACCTTGCCTTTTTGCAGCAAACAGTTTGTGGCTTTGACCTTCTTCGTGCCAACGGTCACTCCTTTGTGTGCGACGTCAATGGCTTTAGCTTTGTCAAGAACTCGATGAAATATTATGATGATTGTGCCAAGATTCTGGGGTAAGAGACGTAGCGGGCTGGGGTATGGGGAGGAGGGCTCAGGAGCTTTCCCTTCATAACCTGGGTGTGATGATCTGTGCCTGTTACCCTAGCACTTGGGAGGTGGAAGCAGTTTGAGACTATCCTGGGATACATGAGGCCGTACAGATAAATAAATAAACAAACAAACAAATCAATAAAGCTTTTCTTTATTTTAACTATTTTAAAAATGATTCAAAAGTCAAAAATGGAAAAGGAGAAGGGACTACTCAGCCCCCTGCTGCCTCAGTACTGCGTTCCTCAGAGATGATTGCTATTAACAGTTACAGCTATAACAGATTGTCTTTCTCTCCCATGTGTAAATAATTGTGGTTTACTGAATGTGACAGTAGTATGATGTTGCTTTTAAAATAGCATGTAATATGTGAACCATTGAAAAAAACCTAAGGAATGATGAATATAGTGAGCATCCATGGATATGGTAGTTTTAGCCAAGCACTGTCTATCTTAAGAAGTACACCATTAGGCCAGATGTGGTGGTACATACTCTTAATCCCAGCACTCAGGAGCCAGAGGCAAATGGATCTCTGTGAATTCCAGGCCAGTCAGAGCTACATAGTGAAAGACCTGTCTCAAAAACAAACAAACAAAACATTGTTGAGGGCCAGCAAGATGGCTCAGAGGATAAAGTGTGTGCATGTGTCCCACAAACCTAGCTATGTGAATTTGATCCCTGGAACCTATGGAAAGAGGGGAAAAGAGAACCAACCCCACTAATTTGTCTTCTGACCTCCACACGCATATATACCCACAAACACGTCATGCACACTTAAGCACACAATAATTAATGAAAAAAAACCCATGCTATTAAGAGTTGGGCTGGATGTGGTGGTGCACTCCTTTAATCCCAGCACTTGGGTGGCAGAGACAGGTGAATTTCTGTAAGTTCCAGGACAGCCAGGGCTATGTAGAGAGACCCTGTCTCAAAAAATAAACAAACAAACAAATGTTAGGTATTATAGTTCACATCTATAAGCACAGTACGAAGGTTGCCACAAGTTTGAGGCCACTTTAGGCTACAGAGTGGCAGTGGTGGTGGCGCACACCTTTAATCCCAGCACTCGGGAGGCAGAGGCAGGTGGATCTCTGAGTTTGAGGCCAGCCTCATCTATAGAGTGAGTTCCAGGACAGCCAAAGCTACACAGAGAAACCCTGTCTCGAAAACAAACAAACAAAAAAAACCCAACTAAACAAAAACCAAAAATATACTGTTAAGGCCAGGTATGATGGTACACACATATAATTCCACGTTCAAGAGACTGAGACAAGAGAGTTTCAAGTCTGAAGCAAGCCTATGCTACATAGCAAGACTGCGTCTGAAAAAAGCTGGAGATGTAATAGAATGCTTGCCTGAAGCCCCAGGTTCAAGCCCCAGTCCCTCATAAAAGCAGTGTTGGTACATACTGGAATCCCAGCATCTGGGAGGTGAAGGCGGGGAGGGGGGGGCAGTGGGGAGGTGGGGGGATGCAGAGGAGAGGAATCTGGAATTTAAATTGAAGCTGAGAACATGGCTCAGTCAGTAAAGTGCTTACTGTGCGAGCATGAGGACCCAAGGGTAGACCCCAGCCCCCATGTCAAAGCCAGGAGTAGCCTGTAGTCCCAGCATAAGGAGACAGAAGCAAGATGGTCCTAAGGGCTCACTGGCCAGCCAGTCTAGATGATCCGTGAGCTCCAGCTCAACCAACGAGAGAGCCCATCTTAAAACAAGGTGCAGAGTGGTCAAGGAAGACACTTGATTTTGACTTCTGACCTCCACAGGCACACATAGACTGGTGTGTACACTTGTACACGTGAATATAACCCCGCCCACTCACCTACACACATACACGTACAAAACAGAACTTTAAGGTCCTCTGCTACCTCAGGGAGGCAGAGGTAAGAGTTCTCTGTGAGTTTGAGACCAGCCAGGGCTACAGTGAGACTGTCTCAAACAGAATATATGAGGAGGGCTGGAGATGTGGTTCAAATGGTAAAAGAGCTGCAAACCTGGTGGTCTGTGTACGGTCCCCAGAACCCAGGTGAAAGCTGGAGAGAGCTGACTACTAAAAGTTGTCCTCGGTCACATGCCCATGCCCACACAGACACATCATACACGTATACACACACACATATAACACATATATACCATACACACACACACACACACACACACACACACATATACATCACACACACATATAACACATATATACCATACACACACACACACACAGACATATATATCACACACACATACTCTCACACACACACACAGACATATATATCACACACACATACTCTCACACACAGAGACACACACACACAGCCATGCCCACACATATATATCACACACACAATCAATTAGTTAATTAATTTAAAAAATTTAAGATGAATATGGTACCACACGTGTATAATTCCAGCACTTGAGAGGCAGAGGTAGGAGGATCTCTTGGAGTTCAAGGCCAGCCTGCTCTACATCATGAGTTCCAGCCCAGCCAGGAATACATAGTGAGACTCTGTCTCCAAAACCAAAAAGTTTTTTTTTCCCCCACACATGTATTAGAAAATAAAAACAGGGTTAGAGAGAAGACTCCGCAGTTGAGAGCAGAGGACCAGGCTTAGGTTCCCAGCACCCACATGGTGGCTCACAACCATCGTAATTCCAGTTCTAGGGTATCATCGCCTTCTTTGGACCTCTGTGGTCACTAGTCACACGTGTACACATACATGTAGGCCAAACACTCAGAGAGTAAAATACACTTTTAAAAAAGTAAAAGAATATATGAGTTAAGCCTGGTTGTGTCTGAACTCCCAACACTGGGATTGTGGGAGGTGGGATTAGGAGACTCACGAGTTCAAGGCTAGCCTAGTGAGCTGGAGGCCAACTTAGGCTACATGAGATTCTGTCTGAAGACAAAAATAAAGAAAAAGAGTAGAGTTGAAATCCCTGTATAGTGCTGAGGTTACATCCTTTCCCCGCACCCAGAGGGAACATTAACCTTAACTGGCTTATCACTGCCATAGATTTGTTTCTGCCAAATGGTTAGGTTTGCTGGCAAACGCCTTTAGCAGCTGAACCATCTCATTGGCCTCTTTTTTTTTTTTTTTTTAAATGGGGTATATATTTGGATATTTCAGGCTTTATATTAATGCTTTCTTTTGCTTCATGATTATGTATATATGTGTATGACCTCCTGTCACACAATTTATTTTCATTCAACTTTATTATGTTTTGCCTCCTAGGAACACCATTATGCGGGAACTTGCCCCACAGTTCCAGATACCATGGTCCATCCCCACAGAAGCTGAGGACATTCCCATTGTCCCTACCACGTCTGGCACCATGTAAGCACAAGTTAAAAATCCAAAGTGACCTGCATAAAATTTGGGATTCCTTTGCTGACCCTATACTGTCCAACTAGTAGCTCCTGGCCTTTACTAGTTACGGTCCCTTTAACCCAGAATGTGATGGGGCGGGTGTGTGTGTGTGTGTGTGTGTGTGTGTGTGTGTGTGTGTGTGAGCTGAGTTTGGGCTGGGAGAATGGCTCTGAGGAAACTCCCAATCTTAGGATGGAGCTCCGCTGTGTCATTGCGATTATCCGTCACGGAGATCGCACTCCAAAGCAGAAGATGAAGATGGAGGTGACGCACCCGAGGTAGGTAGGACTGTCCTCGTGTAAATGGACAGTTCCTCATGAGGGAGGATGGGTGGAACACCATTCCCAGGAGCTCTGACCGTTTTCTTACTTTTTACTTCTTCAGGTTTTTTGCTCTATTTGAAAAACATGGTGGATACAAGACGGGAAAATTAAAACTTAAGCGACCTGAGCAGCTCCAGGTAAGGTGGTGGATCTGGTCAGGAGCCCTAGTCTAAGAAAGAGGGACAGCGTGGGGTTGAGACGGGAAGGTGGGATGGACAGAAGGAAGGACCGCTCGGTTCCCTGTGGTCTCTAGGAGGTGCTGGACATTACGAGGCTGCTGCTGACTGAATTGGAGAAAGAACCAGGCATTGAGATTGAGGAGAAGACTGGGAAACTGGAGCAGCTGAAGTCCGTGCTGGAGATGTGAGGAAGGGGACAGCGGGGGAGCCACTGACACGGACTGAGGCCAGGGCAGAAAGTAACCCGCGCTGTTCCCCGCAGGTATGGCCACTTCTCAGGGATCAATCGGAAGGTGCAGCTGACTTACTACCCCCACGGAGTGAAAGCTTCGAATGAGAGCCAAGGTGAGTAGCTCTCTCCTCCTCCTCCTCCTCCTACTCCTCCTCCTTTCCTTCTTTGAAAGTTTTGAAATTAAATTTTATTTATTTAGTTGGGGTGGGGCACACATGCCACAGAGCAGTTGTGGAGCTCAGAGGACAACTGTGGGGGTCGGTCCCTCCTTTTTACCGTGTTGGTCCTGGGGATGGAACTTGAGTGCTCAGCCTTGGTGGCAAATGCCTTTACCAGCGGAGCCATCTCACCGGCCTCTTTTTTTTTTTTTTATTGTTTTGGTTTTTTTGTTTTTGTTTTTGTTTTTTTGAGACAGGGTTTCTCTGTGTAGCTTTGCGCCTTTCCTGGAACTCACTTGGTAGCCCAGGCTGGCCTCGAACTCACAGAGATTCGCCTGACTCTGCCTCCCGAGTGCTGGGATTAAAGGCGTGCGCCACCACCGCCCGGCTTTTTTTTTTTTTTTTTTTTTTTTTTTTTTTTTTTTTTAAAGATAGGGTCTTGCTCGAGGCCAGCCTGGGCTACCAAGTGAGTTCCAGGAAAAGGCGCAAAGCTACACAGAGAAACCCTGTCTCGAAAAACCAAAAAAAAAAAAAAAAAAAAGATAGGGTCTTGCTATGTAACCCAGGCTGACCTCAAATTCCCAGCAATCCTTCTGCCTCAGTTTTCCAAGAGCTAGTATTACAGGCATGTGACACCAGGCCCAACTTTCAGATCTCTTATTCTTGACCTTGTGGGTGGTGTCTACATGAAATTACCCGTGTTCTTGTCAGAAGCCCTAATGTTGATGTGTTCCCATCATAATCCTTGGATAAGGCCTATCTACTGCACCTTCTTCCCTCAGATCCACAGAGAGAAGCCCTGGCACCATCTCTCTTGCTGGTACTGAAGTGGGGCGGAGAGCTGACTCCCGATGGCCGTGTTCAGGCCGAGGAGCTGGGGCGAGCCTTTCGCTGCATGTACCCTGGAGGCCAGGGTAAGTGCCGGAGAGTAAACACCCAGCAAGACTGGGGTAAGATAGTTAGAGTAAGGGGAGGGGAGGGCATTGAAGGAGAAGATGCTGTGAGGATACTACAGGGACAATTAATATTTGTCCCCCACGTGGCTTGTAACAGTCTATGCTTGGAATCGCCCTTTGCCCCAGGTGACTATGCCGGCTTCCCTGGCTGTGGGCTGCTCCGTCTCCACAGCACTTTCCGTCATGACCTCAAGATCTACGCATCTGATGAGGGTCGCGTCCAGATGACTGCTGCTGCTTTTGCGAAGGTAAGCCTGCTAGTTCTACTACTACCCCCGCTTCCGTTAGGTAGAGAAAGGGAGTTTGGAGGACGAGGTGGAAAGTGTTCAAGAGCTGGTACACTACTCCAGAGAAGTTGGTGTCCGTCTCCGTTTCGTGCTGCTGGAAAGGAGCTAGGAATGGTTGGAGTCGGCCCGTCCAGGCGTGCTCTCCATCCCTGGGACTGTAGGCTAGGGCTGTCTGCCGGCAAGGGCAGCCAGGAGACCTTGTGCTTTCCTACCAGGGCCTCCTGGCTCTAGAAGGGGAGCTCACACCCATTTTGGTGCAAATGGTGAAGAGTGCCAACATGAATGGGCTGCTGGACAGCGACAGCGACTCTTTGAGCAGCTGCCAGCACCGCGTGAAGGCGCGGCTGCACCACATCCTGCAGCAGGACGCACCCTTTGGCCCCGAGGACTATGACCAGGTAACACTCTCCTCCTCTCTGCGCACTGTTTTAAGATTTTTTATCTACAGTATTTTGTTTAATCCTGACAGCGACCCTTTGGTGTAAATTCATGTCCACAGTTTTCATTATCCACAAATGAGTCAAAGATTAAAAAGACTTTTATAAGTTTGGCATCAGGGTTCATTTGGCAGACCTATCACAAGACTATTTAAGATGCTTATTTACCTCACTCAATGTAAATGTCATACATGTTGCTGTATTAATATTAATGTATTTGATTGTGCCTTAGGCCCTGCTAAAGGTATCATATGCCGTGTGGCTTATGCACTGGTTTTTTTGTTTTGTTTTGTTTTTTATTTTTTGGTTTTTCGAGACAGGGTTTCTCTGTGTAGCTTTGTGCCTTTCCTGGAACTCGCTCTGTAGCCCAGGCTGGCCTCGAACTCACAGAGATCCGCCTGCCTCTGCCTCTGAGTGCTGGGAGTAAAGGTGTGCTCCACCACTGCCTGGCTATGCACTGCTTTAAATCCTGCAATCTAAAAAAAAGAAAGATTAGTTGTAAAACAGCTGACTTTGGATCTTGAGGTTGGAGGACGGTTCAGTGATCTATGCAGAAACTGCCTCCAGGATGAGAACTTAGCACACCAGTTCACTGCTTCAGTCTTCGGCTCACCTGCCCTTAGTTGTGTTCTCCTGAATCGTGGTGTGGTGTTGACTGGGGTGGGAATCTAGTTAAATCTGGAGGTTTAACTAGAATTCTGGGGTGGCTGGCTCTTTACTTCATCCTCTTCCTGTAACTGCAGGACCTATCCCCTTCACAAGAATTTGTCATGTGATTGGTCTAGTGTCTCAGTTTTCCCAGGGACGCTTAAGATTCACCCAAAGCAGAAGCTTCCCAAGTTTTCTTTCTTCCTTTCCTTTCTTTTTTCTTTTTTCTTTTTCTCTTTCTTTTCTTCTTCTTCTTCTTCTTCTTCTTCTTCTTCTTCTTCTTCTTCTTCTTCTTCTTCTTCTTCTTCTTCTCCTCCTCCTCCTCCTCCTCCTCCTCCTCCTCCTCCTCCTCCTTCTTTTTTTTTGGGGGGGCAGGGTATTACTATAGAGCTCAGGTTGGTCTTGAACTTGCAGTGACCCTTCTGCCTCTGCCTCCTGGCTGTGAAGCTTCCTAGCTTTCTTAAAGCGGGGGCCCAGAATTAACACAATGCATGGTTGTTATTTTCTATTGTTAAAGCAGTCACAAAGTGAGACCTGATTCACGGAAAGGGAGAGAGACAAAGAATTAATGGTCACCTCTAATCTGCCTGGGGAACTGTTAGAACTGCCCTACCCTCTTTCATCTTACAGAGGAGGAAGCCTAGCTTCTAAAGAACTTAACCCTTTCAAGATGATGCAGGTAGTCTGGACCCCAGGAGTCTCACTCACTCTGAAGGCCTGGCTCTTGAGTACTTTAGTGCATGCTGCCCAGTAGTGCTGATGAAGGCAGTTACCATTCCCAATGCAGTCTTCTTTTTCCTGGGTCTCTAGGCCACAGTTGACCAGGTAGTGGGCTGTTGTTTTTTGTTTTTTGTTTTTGTTTTACTGCCCCACACTTAATTTTGATAGGTTCTTTTTCAGTGTACGTTGAAAAATTTTTATGTGAATGAGTGTTTTGCCTGCATGTATGTATGAACACCACATTTGTACAATGCCCATAGAGATCAAAAGAGGGCATCAGATCCCTGGAATTGGAGTTACAGACAATGGTGAGCTGCCATGTGGGTGCTGGAAACCATACTCAGGTCCTCTGGAAAAACAGACTCACTCTTTTTTTTTTTTTTTTTTTAATTTTACATACCAACCACAGTTTCCCCTCCCTCTTCTCCTCCTGTTCCCCCCCCACCTCCTTTCTACCCACACCCCCCCAATCTCCTCCTCAGAAAGGGTGAGGCCTCCTGTGGGAGTCAACAAAGCATGGTATAACAAGTTGAGGCAGGACCAACTCCTCCCTGCCGCATCAAGGCTGAGAGAGGCATCCCACCATAGGGAGTAAGTTCCAAAGAGCCAGCTTATGCACCTGGGACAGATCCTGGTCCCACTGCCAGGGGCCCCACAAACAGACCAAGCTACACAATTGTCACCCATATGCAGAAGGCCTAGGTCGGTCCCATGCAGGCTCCCTAGCTGTCGGTCTAGAGTCTGTGAGCTCCCATGAGCTCTGGTCAGCTGTCTCTATGGGTTTCCCTGTCATGATCTTGACCCACCCCCTTGCTTATATAATCCCTCTTCCCTCTCTTCAACTGGACTCCTGGAGCTCGGCCTAGTGCTTGGCTGTGGATCTCTGCCTCTGCTTCCATCAGTTACTGAATGTAGATTCTAAGATGAAAATTAGGGTAGTCACCAATCTGATTATAAGAGAGGGCCAGTTCAGGCACCCTCTCCACTATTGCTAGAAATCTTATCTGGGGTTATCCTTGTAGATTCTTGGGAGTTTCCGTGGCACTAGGTTTCTCCCTAACCCCATAATGGCTCCCTCTATCAAGATATCTCTTTCATGAGCAAGCTCACTCTTTTTTTTTTTTTTGGTTTTCTGAGACAAAGTTTCTCTGTGTAGCTTTGCGCCTTTCCTAGAACTCTCTCTGTAGCCCAGACTGGTCTCAAACTCACAGAGGTGCACCTGGCTCAGCCTCCTGAGTGCTGGGATTAAAGACATGCGCCACCACCGCCTGTCTCAGTCTCACTCTTAAAGCAGAGCCGTTTCTCTGGTCCCTCTGATAGGTTCTTGAGTGACTTGCTAAGGGGCAGACTTGTTCCCTTATTTTCCCAGCTGGTGTTCTCTGTCAAACAGAAAGTCTAGGGTGGCTCACCCCTTCTTTATGCCTCCTTTTGCTAGTAAGAATGAAACTTCTGAGGTCTTAGCTGGAACTCTTTATTCCACCTACATTTATTCCTCCCCATTTCTTTTTTCTTTTAATATTTTATTATTTATTTATTTGTTTGTTTGTTTTTTTGAGGCAGGGTTTCTCTGTGTAGCCCTGGCTGTCCTGGAACTCACTTTGTAGACCAAGCTGCCCTCAAACTCACAGAGATTCACCTGTCTCTGCCTCCCCAAGTGCTGGGATTAAAAGCGTGTGCTACTACCACCCAGCTTATTTTTATTTTTAAGTGTATATGTGCATGTGTATCTGTATGTGGACTTATGCACTTGAGTCTAGGTGCCTGTGGAGTCCAGAAGAGGGTGTTAGGTCTCCTGTAACTGGAGTTCTAAGTAGCTGTGAGCCACCCTACGTGGGTGCTGGGAACCACTCTTGGCCCTCTGCAAAAGCAGTAAGTGCTCTTAACTACTGAGCCATCTCTCCAATCCTTCTCATTTTGTATTGATGGTAACTGTCTTAAAGGCTTGATTTGGAAGCTGGGCATGGTGGCACACACCTTTAATCCCAGTACTGAGGAAGCAGAGGTAAGGTTGGTCTCTGAGTTTGAGGCCAGCCTGGTCTACAGAGTGAGTTCCAGGCCAGCCAGGGCTACACAGTAAGACTTTATCTCAAAAACAAAACAAATAAATGAAAAACCCCAAAACCTTGAGCTGGAACCGAGTTAGAAGTAACATTGGTACTGTAAGTCAGTGCGACACAGTCCTCTCTCTGTCATCAGAACAGTCCACAGAGACTGTAAGGAATTTATTCTTTATTCTTCATCATCTTCCAAGTGTATTTTACAGTCCCCAAGTAAAGTGTACGTACACTTTAATTTCTCTGGATTCTGAAACTTTTAAGATGGGCCTCTCATGGATCATTCTTTGCTGAGCAGTCTGAAGGCCCAAAACTGCCAGGATGCCCCAGAACCTAAGAACCCTCCTGAAGTGAGCCAGCAGGCAGATCTGTATTGTAGCTGTTTCTTTGTAGTACGCCGGAGTCTGGGCAATTGGCCTGAGCCCTACTGTCTTTCTGAACTCTTCCTCACAGCTGGCCCCCACTGGCAGTACTTCTCTGCTCAACTCCATGTCTAAAATCCAGAATCCTGTGAAAGTCTGTGATCAGGTGTTCGCCCTGATTGAAAACCTTACCCACCAGATTCGGGAGCGGATGCAGGACCCCAGCTCTGTAGGTGGGTGTGAGTACTGCTGTCCGCCCTCTGGAGTCTCAGGCATGGATGGATTCCTCAGGAACTCCTGATCCCTCGGGTTCTACTCCAGAGTTGTCGGGGTCTTTCGTCGGAAGTCAAATCTGGCCCTTTGTGACTGTCTGCCTTCTTCTCAGACCTGCAACTCTACCACAGTGAGACACTGGAGCTAATGCTGCAGCGTTGGAGCAAGCTCGAGCGTGACTTTCGACAAAAGAGCGGCCGCTATGACATCAGTAAGATCCCCGATATCTACGACTGTGTCAAGTACGATGTACAACACAACGGAAGTCTGGGACTTCAAGGCACATCCGAGTTGCTACATCTTTCAAAGGCTCTGGCCGATGTGGTCATCCCGCAGGTGTGTCTCATGTAATGGATCCAGGCTCTGGCCGATGTGGTCATCCCGCAGGTGTGTCTCATGTAATGGATCCAGTACGGAGGGAGTAATGAGAGGGAGGAAGGAAAGGAAGCTGGAAAGGATGCTTGGAGAAGGAATTGAGTTTCTGCAGTTCCCAGGACTAGTCTGGGCATCAAGACTAACTGAGGAGACTTTGGGAGGGGATGTGATGGACAGGAAAGAAACACCAGACCTGAGGGAAACAGATATAGGACAAGACTAACTGAGCTTGTCTTCCTGGCCTGTGACCCTTAGGAGTATGGGATCAGTCGAGAGGAGAAAATGGAAATTGCTGTGGGCTTCTGTCTGCCACTGCTGCGGAAAATCCTACTTGACCTGCAGAGAACCCACGAGGATGAGTCTGTCAACAAGCTGCATCCCCTGTGAGGGAGGGCTGGGAGGGGAGCTGGACGGAGGGAGGGAGGGCATGTTGGGAGCCCTGGGGGAATCAAGGCTGAGACAGGTGGGGGCCAGGAAGAGAAAGGATCTGGGATGGAGAAGAGTGAAGTCTTTGGGTGGTAGGAGGAATTTTCAGAAGGCTGGGAAGAGGATTATCTGACTGCGAGTCTGATTTAACTTTTATGTCAGGTACTCCCGTGGGGTGCTCTCTCCAGGCCGCCATGTTCGGACACGTCTCTATTTCACCAGTGAGAGTCACGTTCACTCCTTACTCAGTGTCTTCCGTTATGGGGGACTTCTTGATGTAAGCATCCTTCTTCTTCCTTGGACCTGTGAGCACTTTTTCCCTAGCAGTCTGCAGCTGTCCTTCCCGGGCGGTTTTTCCCGTGAACATTTGCCCTTCTTCTCGGGCCCCTGCCCTCTCCTCTTACTTGTCCCTGGGCACTGGCTTACCTTTGTTTGTGTTTGGTAGGAGACCCAGGACGCACAATGGCAGCGAGCTTTGGCTTATCTTAGTGCCATCTCAGAGCTCAACTACATGACCCAGATTGTTATCATGCTCTATGAGGACAACACGCGGGTGAGGAGCCAGCCGGGTGGGATGAGAAAGGGTCCTTCTTCCTACCTCCATTCAAAAGCAACTTAGCTTGTAGTTTTAAACATTTAGAGTGTGTGTGTGTGTGTGTGTGTGTGTGTGTGTGTGTGTGTGTGCAGGTGTGTGCAGGCATGCACTGTACATGTATAGAGGTCAGAGAACAACTTGGAGGAGTTGACTCTCTTTTTCACTGTGTGGTTCCTGGGGATCCAACCCAAGCCGAGGCAAGCCGCTGGAGTTAGTGCTGCAAGCCGCTGGAGTTAGTGCTGCAAGCCGCTGGAGTTAGTGCTGCAAGCCACTGGAGTTAGTGGCCAACACCTTTACCTGTTGAGCTGTCCCACTGGCCTGCGAACACGTCCTTATGTTAGATTTTTGTAGACGTTGGGCAGTAGTTTTTCTTTGACTGCCGTATCTGCCGCTCTCATGCAGTGTACTCTGTCAGGTTGTTTCTCATCTTTAAAAGAGTTCCTAGAATCCAGCTAGATGCAGTGTGTAGACACAGTCTGGCACGGAGCACCTAGAAAGGTCCTGCTGGAATGGAACCTGTGTTCTGGGGTGGTGTCAAGCCAGAGAGATAACCCTACAACACAACTGTGGAGTTTGGGACAAGGTTTTATGAGTCTTGTTTCTGCTAATATCTTTAACTCAAGTGCGTGCGTGCATGTGTGTGTGTGTGTGTGTGTGTGTGTGTGTGTGTACATATGATATACACACATGTCTTCTGCATCAGTCTTAGCAAAGACATCTTTAAAGTTCTGCTGTATGTACCATAGCCAAGCTGTTACTGGGAGAGAGGGAAGAGAAGGTTGTAGAACTGGAGGTGAGGCATGAGCTCCTGTAGTAGATGAGCCCCAGGCTGAGGGCATGACCCTGAAGCCTCAGTC
Organism: Peromyscus eremicus; assembly: GCF_949786415.1. NCBI lineage: Eukaryota > Metazoa > Chordata > Mammalia > Rodentia > Cricetidae > Peromyscus > Peromyscus eremicus. The sequence continues at coordinate 95,197,426 of NC_081419.1, read as the reverse complement.
CTGGCTTTCCTAGGTGGTTGTATCCTTTTGAGTTTCTCTCCAATGCTCCCTCCCGCGTGTTCTGTCACCACATTCAGATTCTCCCAATTACCTTCATATGGTGATGCCCTCTAGGACCCATTGTCAGAGGAGCGGTTCCATGTGGAGCTGCATTTCAGCCCTGGAGTGAAAGGTGTGGAAGAAGGCAGTGCCCCAGCTGGCTGCGGATTTCGTCCAGCCTCTTCGGAGGTGGGTCAGAGGGCTGCGATTTGAGACTCTAGGACTTAGGGGCCAGGGGACCAGGTGGTGGGACACTGGGAAGTAATCCAGGGTGGTCAGAAGGTTGAGGAGTTGGATGTTAGGAAGATGGAAATCATTAATGTCTCTCCGTTTGTCTGTTATTAAACAGAACGAGGAGATGAAAGCAGATCAAGGCAGCATAGAAAACCTATGCCCGGGCAAGGCCGCAGATGAACCAGACCGAGCATTGCAGACCTCACCCCAGCCTGTTGAGGGCACTGGCCTCCCAAGGAGATCACCCCTCATTCGGAATCGAAAAGCTGGCTCCATGGAGGTAATGAGATGGACAAGACTGTGATGGGGTACAAGTGCTCTTAGGGAAGTATCCATGTTTTCTCTGACTCTTCCTGTGACCTGAAACAATCCCCTTGCAGTGGTTTTATGTTCACCTAATATTCCTTTCACAGCTGGTCCCCAGTAGAGCTTCTCTAAGCTGGTTGCTACTTGAGATGTTAAAGACTTGCCAGTGAGCGGTACCTAAGAGAAAAAGATTTTAAAATAAAGTAGAGATAGCATGAACTCTGGGCTGACATCACCGTTTGAGTCCCAGAAGCTGTGTGACCTTGTCCAGGTAGCTTCTAAGCTCGAGTCTTTTTCCATCTGTACGATATGAGTAGTATCGACCTTACCTTATAGATGCATTAAAAAGTAACTACAGTAACAGTGCAGTTGATGTTAGAGGCCAGGCCCTCTCCTTCTGATTGTTTAGACATGAGCAGATTCCTGGCACTTGAATGCCATTAGGGTTATCTACACTGTCATGCCAGAAGGATGATTGATCATCTAGAATTCTATGTGTCTCTCCTAATGAGGAGGTTTATCTGCCTGGGTCTGTGTTTTGCTGTTTTTAAAAATTTCCCCAAATCCTCCTTCTGGTTTTCTAATCTAGAGGACAGAACTTGTGTAGATTTATCACTGCATCTCCTTACTGTTCCCAGGTTTGGTTTTGTCTTTCTTGGTAACGCGATTTTCTTCTTTGGACCAGTGATACTTTCTTTAATTTCCTCCATGACATTCCTTTTAATGCCGTGACTTATCCCTGTCTCAGAGACTGCCTGATTTGGACACTGCTCTGGACTCATGAATCTGTTCACCTGGCTCTCTACAGGTCTCTGTCTCACTTGGTTTTTCTGTTTTAGGGATATCTCCAAAGAATCTGTAATAAGCTTTCATAGGTTAATACAGAGATTTACATTTCAGATTTTGGAGAAGGCCAAGAAAATAAACTACAATCTCTATCCAGACTTACCCTTTGCTTCATGGTTATTTTAGGGGGAATTGCTGTTTTGAAAATGCAGTTTCTTTAGGAGAGATGTGCCTTAGTTTCTCTTCAGAGGTAGATAGAACTTGGTGCCCAGGACTCTGCACACACTATCACCCTTGTGCAGTAGATCCGATGGACGGAATGGTATGTAATTGTCTGTCCTGGCCTGTCCCTTTGTCATCTTATATCAGCACAGGGGATAAAAACAAAGAACTCTGTGACATCCTCTCTCAGGCTTGCTGGGATTGTCTTCTTTCTGGATGCTTCCCTGGGTATGATCACTTTTTTCTTTGTGGTATTGGGGATTGAACTCAGAGCCTCACACATTCCAGACAAGTGTTCTACCACTGAGCCCCATCCCCAACCCTTTCTATTATTTTTTATTTTGAGACTGGGTTTTGCTGAGTTACCAAGGCTGGTTCTGAACTCACTCTGCAACACACGTGGCCTTTGAACTGATCTTCTTGCTATATCCTCCCAAGTAGCTGGGGTCACAGGCCTGAGGCACCAGATCTATTTATGATTCCTGTTGTAATCACATTCCTTCCTTTTGTCATTGGTGTCATTTAGATTCTGGCTCATTCAGGGTGGTGACTACCCAGGATGTGTTCCTCAGCCGGCTCCTTGGTCACACAGCCTTCTGTTATTAATGCTTTCTGTCCTTGCTCTGTAGGCCAATACTGGACATCTCATCCCTCCTCATTCTCTTGTCATCTCACATTTTTGAACTGGCTTAGATTATAGAACTTGTGACCTTGATAGCAGCTGTGCCCCAGCTGGCCATCCTCTCCAGCTCTCTAACTGGCTCTGCCCTACGGGCACTGGGACTTTGGGAGCTTGAGGGCTAAAGGAGCCTTGACCGGCTTTCTACCGGTCTGATTGCAGGTCATGAACATGCAGTGCACGGGGAACCTGGACCTGATCCCCTTGAGGGGACGGCGCCGCAGGAGGTCAGGAGACCTCCCCAGGCTTTCCCCAGCCATCGGCCTACAGCCCCGGGCTGTGTCCACCACTCACCTGGCTTCCTGCACACAGGTGTCTCCTCCTGCCTTGCCTTCCTTTCCTACCTTCTGTTTTTGCTTTTGGGATCTAGGGAAACCGCTCATTTTCTAGAAGGGATATATGTATGTTGGGGGTTGTGTGATTGGCCCTCATGGGTATTTTGGGGGAAAAAATCAGTTTCATGTATCCAGGAGTAAAACAATTGGAGCGGAGGGCTTCTTGGCTTAAGTAAGAAGCTGAGGATAGCTGCATTCACCCCAGCTGTTCCTGGAAAAAAGAGAGGGCAGGCCATACTTTATTTGTGGCTGAATCATGTGATTGGCTTTCTGAATCCTAGGAAGGAGCAGGTAAGACTGAAGAGCCTGCTCTGCTGAGGATGACGAATAGTTGGGTCATGGTTCGTCAGATCCGGGTGGGTGTAAGGCTGTGAGGACCAGTGTTTGGGCAGTGAAAGTGCCTTCTAACATAGATGGACGCCCTGGACAGTTCACCGCTGCACCGTGCACTCTGTTCTCTTTTCACTCCTCTTCCACCGTAAACCTCTTTTGGCTCGTCTAACCTTTTTGGTACTGCTTGGCTTTGTAGGGGCAAGAATTCAGAACTGGGTTTTATACTTTGAGATGACAAGGGTTCATATAGAGTCCTTTTTCTCCAGGTGCTGTCTGAAACTTCATCTTCGAGACCTGGTGGCTACCGGTTGTTCTCATCTTCACGGCCACCGACCGAGATGAAGCAGAGCGGCCTCGGTAGGTCTTCCAGCACCCCTCGCCTGTGGTTGGAAAGGGTGTCTGTCTGTTATCCAGAGTCTTATTGTGGGAAATCTTCATCGCGGGAGCTGAGACCATCATCCAGTCAGTGGCACTGTCAGATGTGGGAAGGGAAAATAAAGTGGAAGAAGCTGGAGTTAGATGCGCACACGGATCTAGGTGATTGTTTTCATCCCAGGAAAGTGTTTGCCTTTTGATTTTCCCGCCAACCCCCGTTTCCCTAGCTGAAGGGTATTTTCCTGGCTTTCCTTCTCATTCCTTATCTGTCCCTCCAGTCTAGCCCAGACTTTAAGGGACCTTGGAGGCTTTGACCCTTCAGAGTTATCAGTGACAGGTACTTGAGTTATACAGGTAAAACTAGAGGTACTTGTGACTCCCAGTTGTCATATTTTCATACGAAACCTTGTGCCACATCTTCCTCTGAAACCTGGTTTTCACACCCTGCTTTCCTAATCCTGTAACTTTTTCCTTTCCTTCCGGAAGCTTGAGGGACACAAATCTGAGACCGGTGAGGTGGCAGAGGCTTCTCTCAGGACACTGAGGGAATGTCTCTTGATTTTTTCTTTTTTTTTTTTTTTTGAGCCCTGTAAAGGGGTGGAGAACATCACTCAACCTTTCCTAAGGACACAGACTTGAGGAAGCACCAAGCCTCAGAGGGTATGGTATTATCAAGGACTGCCTCTGAACCCAATGCCATGTGAACCATGTAACTAACTGGAGGTCAGAGATGACTGTGTGGGTTCTGAACTGGTTCTCCTGGCTCATTTTTTAAAAATCTTGTCCTATTCTTTCAATTTAAATCCTCTCATTTTTTTTCTGTTACTTTTGTCCTTGCTACTTAATTTCTTGGTCCCCAAATGTTTAATATTTGAACTATTAAAAAGGAAAAATGTTTTGACAACTTTCCAAGCTAATTTTATGGAAGTAGACTGCCTTCTAGAATCCTGAAATAAGTTGGTTGGTTTGGGGCATGAGGATTAAATGACAGCTGTAGGTCAGCAAAGTGGACTTCTCACCCCAGAAACCCCAAAAGGCCAAGAAACAGCAAGACCCAGTAAAAAATAGATTTCAGATAAGTTAGAAAGTAGATAGCTGTGTAAGTGGGAGTCTTCTCAAGAATAAAGCATAGACAGAGAGAAACCCTGTCTCCAAAAAGGAAAAGAAAAAAAAGAAAAAAAGAAAGAAAAAGAATAAGGTATAGGAGCCAGGTGTGGTAGTACATTTTTTTTTATTAATTTATTTATTGTGCATTGGTGTTTTGCCTGTGTGAGGGTGTCGGTTCCCTAGAACTGGAGTTACAGACAGTTGTGAGCTGCCATGAGGGTGCTTGGAATTGAACCCAGGTCCTCTGGAAGAACAATCAGTGCTCTTAACCACTAGGCCATCTCTCCAGCCCATGACAGTACATTTTTAATCCTAGCACTCCAGAGGTCAGGGGTGGGGAGCAGAAGCAGAGAGATCTCTGTGAGATCCAAGCCATCCTGGTCTACATAGTGAGTTCCAGGCCATCCAAGCCTACATAGTGAGACTCTGTCTTAAAAAAACAAAGCAAGCCGGGCGGTGGTGGTGCATGCCTTTAGTCCCAGCACTTGGGGAGGCAGAGGCAGGTGGATCTCTGTGAGTTCAAGGCCAGCCTGGTCTACAGAGCGAGATCCAGGACAGGCACCGAAACTACGCAGAGAAACCCTGTCTCAAAAAAAACAAAAAACAAAAAACAAAAAAAAAAAGAAGAAAGAAAAGTAAAGAGAATAAGGCATAGGAGACTGGGTATATATTGCAGTGGCATGTGGCTATAGTCCAAAGCACTTGGGGGGATGAGGTGGGATGATCCCTAAAACCCAGGGATTGAAAGCTAGCTAGCATGGACAGCATAAGGAGGCTCCTATCTCAAAACCAACCAAACAGAGTAAAGCAGAGTGAGGGATACACAGAACTGGTGACAGATGGTAAGATAGAGACTGCCCTCTGAGATATCTGAGGGTTGAGCAGAGTAGGCCTGGCATGATTGTACCAGAAAAGTACTCAGTAGAGAAAGTAAATGTAAGACAGAGCTTGGTGTGGTCTAGGATAGAGCCAGCTCCCTTCAGCTTTCTCTGAAGGAAAGCAGACATCTTTTGCAGTGTGTTGCTCTGTGGTACTTCATTCTCAAGCCTGAGTGAGCATGGAAGTTTGGAGAAGTTGCTGCATTTCAGAGGGCCCAAATTCCAGGGTAGAAACCATTGCCCACCTGAGATTTCTGATTTTTCTGGTAGCCCTGAAATACTGGGGCCCTGGTCTTCTCTGTAGGCTCAAGGGAAACTATCTTCTTCTCTAGTCTGAATATGAATATGACTTCCCCTCCCAAACCCAGGGTCTTAGTTATGATGGAATGTCAGTCTTGTTTTTTTTTTTTTTTTTTTTTTTTTTTTTGGTTTTTTGGTTTTTTTGTAGCCCTGGCTGTCCTGGAACTCACTACATAGACCAGGCTAGCTTCAAACTCACAGAGATCCTCCTGCCTCTGCCTCCCGAGTGCTGGATTAAAGGCATGCGCCACCATGCTTAACTCAAGAATGTCAGTCTTGTGACTTCCCGGTTACTCTGTCCTCGAGGCTGTAAAAAGAGGACGGGGAGTCGAACCCTAGTCTAGACCACCCTGGGACGGTTTCTGACCTGACTTACCCTTTGCGGAGGTTCTTCAAGTTTCGTTTACCCCTCACACTAGCACTTCTTTTTTGCTTTCTTTGAACTTCTATGTGTGGGCAGCTGGTTTTGATGGCAGGGCTCGCAAGACATAAACTTTTCAGAGCAGGAAAAGCAAGACAGTTTCTGTTGTTGTTTCCTGCTTTCTGTCTTAGCAGGGTGCTTAGCACATGATTGGCTAAGCCCTACATTATAAGCAACTTACTTTTCAGATGTCTTCTGATTTGTGTCCGTCTTGATTTCAGAATCTATGCTATTTCTCTGTGAAAAAAAATCCTTCTCTTCTAACCAAACACAGTTAGTCCCTGGAGGAAGGGGGCCTAGATTCTGGTCCTCCTTAGCTCCTGTACTGTGACCTTGAGCAAAGGAAACACTTTTGGATCTGTTTCTTCACCAATTATGTAAAATGAAAAAGTTAAACTAGGTGGTCTCCGAGTCCCTTTCAGCTTTCAAAGTACAAGGCTCATACTTGTAAGTGAAAGAGGCTCTGAAGGATAGGATGTTGGATGAAGAACACAGAATTGTGTGCCAGCCAAGTACCCAAACCCAGTCTCTAGTTTCAGTGAGAGCTTTTCCCTTTCAAATCTCTAGATTTCTAGGTTTCTCAAATCCTCTGTCCAGAGTAGAGGACCTGATGAGGTTTAGGGGAGCATGCTCCGGTGAGGTGGTCCAGCAGGAAAGGCACTCACTTGCTGCCAGACTCAATGACTTGAGTTTAATCCCTGGGACCTTCCCAACGAAAGGAGAGGCCTGGGTACGGCAGGCTGTCCCCTGACCTCCACGTGCATGCCATGGCATGCATTCTCCCTCCTCCTGTACAAAGTAATGTAGTTGTAAAAAGTTAGGAAGACTTACCTATTCTTGTAGTGCTTCTGAGAGCTACCTGGGAAGTACAGTCCACCTCAGTAGATTGAATACCTAATAAGACTAACACCATTTTTGTAGTGGCCTTTTGTCTCTGCCATGTAGATCTCCTGGAGAGTCGCTACTTTGCTTGCCTGCTGTGGCTATGGACAGTAGTGGACACTCTTTGTGGTTCCTCGGAGTAGCTGCGTTGTGGTGGTGCTGAATGGCTGTGTGTGTCTCAATGTTGTACTGTACAGTTGGGTGTTCTGTATGCAGCTTTGTGTGGCTACTAATGTGCTCCCGGCCTTGCAGGCTCACAGTGCACAGGGCTGTTCAGCACCACAGTGCTGGGTGGCTCCTCCAGCGCTCCGAATCTTCAGGACTACGCCCGCAGCCATGGCAAAAAGCTCCCGCCTGCCAGTCTAAAGCACCGAGATGGTATGTGGGTGGGTTTTGGGGGGCCACTCTCTCTCTCTCTCTCTCTCAAAAAAAAAAAAAACTTGTCTCCCAGCAAGCATACAGCTCCAGAACTATTCATGCTTAAGATGGCATTGGCGGTGGCCTTATACCAAGCTTTCTTCATGGATAATAGAAGGGAGAAGGAGCCAGGACCCCTTCCACTCCTCCATTTGCATTCCCTCTCACCATACAAATACTACTTATTTATGCTTATCCCTTCATAATCTCCCACACACAGTCTGGCTGCATCAGTTTGTACTCTTTCCTGGATTCTGGCCTGTAGGGTGAGGACCGAGAGGATGCTCCATGGTCAGGAGGAATGCAGTGGAGTCTTGGTTAAGTTCCAGGAAATCAGGGTCAGGGATGTGGAGGTTGCTCAGCTAAGGTGGAAAGATGATATGGAAAGGTACTGGGGGAAGGGAAGGAGGTTTCTATACAGACTCTGTTTCCAAATGGCTAGCAAGAGCACATGGTGGTGAAGTCAGGGTTGCTTTGTGGGACCACGCTGTGGTAGAGGTGACAGCAGAGGACATAACCGGAATGTTGTAGTCAGGACCCGAGGGTCGGGGACGGGACCAGATCGCACAAGGTAAAGAGCCGAGCACACAGTGGGCAGGTTCCAGAGCCGAGGGCGGGCACAGGGGTGGGTGTAATCCCCGTGATGTCTTTTCTCCCCAGAGCTCTTGTTTGTCCCGGCCGTAAAACGATTTTCTGTGTCGTTTGCAAAGCATCCGACTAACGGTACGTTTGCTTCTGACTCAGCGTCATTCCTCCTCCTCATGTCATCTCCAGACACTTAACCCTGAGTTCTGACACTGACTTTGCCTCTCCTTCCACTATGGTGACACCCTGCTTTCTCTGAATGAGCCCCGCCCCAAGTGTCCCTCCTGGGACATTTCCTTGTGACAGCCGTAGCTCTGGCTGTAGCCTGGATAGGCTGACCTATCCCTGTGGCAACTCAGGGTCTGATTTCCATAATCACCATCATCACCATTCCATAACTTTGTCAGCATCACCACCACAGCATCAGTCACAACTCCCCCTTTCCTATCACATGACCGCCAGGCTGTGGACAGACAGAAGAGGTTCTCCTCCTTAGCCGAGAACAGCATCACCTAGCCAGGGCTCGTTCTCTCCCTGCGGTCTCAGTTTATGCAGATCTCCTGTTTTACTCTCCAGCTCTTGATGGGGTGGATGCAGGGTGTGTTCTTCTTTTGGGCCAGTTGCTACAGTTACTATTAGGGCTTTGGTTTGGACATAGGACCTCCATTCCATATTCCTGTCTCCTGCCATTTTGTGTACTTTGTGTGGCTCTTGTGTTCCTGACATCTGCTTTATGTTTTACTAACCTAATGCCCGAGCCTAGAAAACAGGAGTCCAGGTTGCTTTGGGATAAAAGGGGGAAAAAAATAGCAATGGGAGGTGTTAGATAAGGAGAAAAGACTGTACCTTGAGGTTTCTTTCTTTCTTTTTCTTTTTCCTTTTTTCTCTTTGGCTGAGTGGTCAGTGCTGGAAATTGAACCCTGGTGTTTGTGTGGCCTAGCCATGTGCTCTGCCACTGAGCTAGGCCACTTTCCATGAGGCCAGGTATACCTATGGAAACACTGTCTCAGAGAGGCTGGAACTGAAGGGAAGACATAGGAGTCCTAGGAGAACTTAGGAATACTTTGCAATATTTTGAGAATATCAAAGAACTAAGTCTGTGTACATTGCACCCTGAAAGGTTATGGTCTCTTTGTGGGGTATGACAAGAGAATTTAAGACCTACTCCCAACTGAACTTTTATTTTAGTTTTTTTCTCTGTGTTGTATCTTGTTCCCCAAGTAAATCCAGTTTTGTTAGATATGGTTTTCTTCTATTCAAGAGCTGAGACTCTCAGAGGAAGGTAAAATTATTCTGATTTCCTGCCCCCGCCCCCCCCCCCATCAGCTGCCTCACCAGTGGCAGGTGTTCGATTTTAGCCTGGTCAGGTCATGCATATCCTCTAGACACTGCTGAAATCTCTCTCTAGGTTGACTACCCTGTATTCATTCAGTTCCTCTCCACCTCCAGTTTCTTTTTTCTGCCTGTGGCCAAAGTCCCCATCCATAGTGACATGTCTGTGCTAACTCATATAGTCTCACATGTCACAGTTGTCATAGAGGAGAACTTGATGGCCAAACCCCAAGCCTGGGACTTGGACTTAGTCTATGATATAGTACCAGGAGCTTGGGCCCCCGAAATAAGAGCTAAATCCCATATCTCCTAGTTTCTTGGGTGCCATAAGAGAAAAACCCACGTTCATAAAGCAAATCCTCAAACCTATTTCTCCAGTTCTCTGAAGCCTTGGTTGGCAGACTCAGCAGCTGAAGAAACAAGAATTAATTTTGCCGTAAGGAGAAAGGAAGGAAGACCTGGATGCGTCAGGTAGAGTGCAGGAGAACAACACAGGAGCTCTGACCCCTTCCACACTTGCCCAGGCTTCTTCTAGCCTCCTTGTTTCTCTTGAGTTTAAACTAGGAGGTTAGTATGCTTGCAAAGCCAGGACCTGGGATCTGTTGTAAGGAGAAATTTGGAACTGTTGTATTTGACAAAGAAGATCATCTTGATGGAGTTTAGCCCTTAAATACAACATGAGAGCTCTACCCCATGGCCAAGGTCTTGCTTTACTGACTCAGCAATTACAGAGCAGTTGTTCTGTCTACGGTTGCTTATGGCAGAGTCTTCCTAACAGTGTGCCAGCCTACTACCCAGCATCACCATCTCCTTGCATGATGTCTGGCTTTGACACAGCAGCTCAAAAGACAAACAAAGCTCCAAAACTGGACCTGGCTTTGGAAAAGAGACAAGGCAATGCTGTCTCCACACTTTGATGGAAGAGCAGCCGCTAGTACATCTCTGCTTCTGTTCCTGATGAGCTTTCATATCCTGTGACTACAACCAGCACATGGGTGTGGTACATCACTCAACTTTATGCTGAACTCTCCAAAGCAAATTAGTCCAGTGGGAAAGAGACAGTGGTTCATCCTCATCCAGAGTGTCAGAGTGCCCAGTGGATTTGTCAGGCTCTTCGTGTCCTATTGCCCAACACAGCTGTGTGACCACTGGTACAGTCAGGCCTCACTCTGCTAGTCTAGGAAGAAGTAAAAACCAAGCTCTTTGGAAGTTGTGGTCTCATGGGACCAGCAAGAGAGCCGGTTCTGATCTTGGAGTTCTGAGCAGGCCTCTTCACCCGCTTTGATCCTCCTGTCTTCCTGTATCAAGCCCTTGCTCATCCTCACGTCAATCTTCATCCCCATATATGTCCTCCAAGATCTTACACTGCCGTTCCTCTTGTACCCCTCATCTCATGCCTTTCAGTGCCTTCAACCATTTTGCTGCTGAATCCCAGGCATCCACAGAATGTGCCAAGTGGCTAAAACAATAAGGGATTCCAAATTAAAGCTCTTCCACATACCAGCTGAACAAAGAGTGGTTAGCCTGATCATCTGTGGAAAGAAAACATAAAATTGTCTAACTTTTGGCCTCAGTGAGAGATACATCACCACCACTACCACCCATATTCTGAGACTAAAGTCTTTATTTGTACAAGAGTAAGGTAAAGGCAGTTAGTCATATTTGTATTGTAAAGAGGAGAGTCTGATTTGTTTATTTTTTACCTGCACTGTTTCAAAGGAGTCGTATTCCTGGTTTCCTGCCAGTGTTTTGTACCAGCCACCTGGCACCAGTCCTGTCTGTAGCTGTCTTAGAATCTGCATCGCAGCGGGCCTTAGCCTTCTGGAATGTTTTCAGTTTTGGAGTTATCTTGACATCTACTATCATTTTGACCTTCTTCTCTGAGTGACTTTGAATCTCTTCATCTCTGTCCCAATGTCATAAATCCATTTGTCTGAGAAGTGGGCCCTAGGGTTTATCTAAGACAGATCAGAGACGTTGAGCTCTAGTCAAGGCTCCCAGCTGCAGAATGAGCAGCCCACCCGTATCCGGAATGCTGTCACTGTTCCTCAGGCACGGACTGAGCTGCGCTCAAGGAGGAAGGGGAGGGCCTGAGGTCTCATTAATGGCTTCTTTGAGGCTCACCGTGTGGTGCCAGTACTCTTCTTTCCAGTAAGGGATGGCCAGTCCCTCTGACCATCCCTCCTCCTTCCTTAGCTTACCTGGGGTCTGAGTGGCCCCCACTCGCAGGAATGCTGTGGCAGTCAGTGCCCCCTCGTTGTCTCTCCCTCTTCTCTTCCTCTATCTCTGTGCTTCCTTCCTATCGTGGTCCCTCTGTCCCCTGCAGAGCTGCTGGATGACCAGCACCCTGTGGTCCGGTTGCTGCGCACTTTTTCCTCTGACTGCCCAAGGGGCTGGCCAGTCTCCTTGGATGCCACGCTGGCGCACCACCTGCACCAGTGCTCCTACCACCTGCGCCTCTTCCGGAACTGGCTGCGCTCAGGCCAGGATGACCCCGAGTGCCTCTACGGTACCCCCTGCCACAGGCCGGCTGCTGCCACTACCCTGGCTGGGACGGATTGCTTTGCTTATTGCATTTCTGGCTGGAGAGCCTATCGAGTCCTGAGGTTATGTGACTTGCGTTAGTTGCTTGACTGGGATTGGGGCCAGGCTGCCTGGTAGCTGTAGCGTTGGCTGCTCATCCCCCTTCTAGTCCTCCTTTCTTACTTCCCCCTAATGTCACCCGTTCTGTTCAGCACAGGCATAATCTCTTACCCTGGAATCTTGTGTTTTGTTTTTTTGTTGTTGTTGTTTTGTTAACGTGTCCCTATCTCTCTAATCTTCTACTACCATCATCTTCAAATCCAAATGTTTTTCTAACCACTCTGATGAGCTAGAGACCCCACTAGATTATAAGGGGAAACCAAGGCATGGGGGCATCAACTAAACATCAAGACAGACAAAGCTGGAGGTTAGAGGATGACCAGGTATGGTAATTTTGAGCTAGGACCCTTATTCATTGGTGAAGAAGAGGCTCAGTCTTTTGTAGATGGTGCTCCCTCCCTGTTCTTAGTTCCTTTGAGGAGAAGAAGCATTGGAACAACTGGGGACTGAGACAGTGCTTAGGACGTGTTCTTGATCCTTCAGTGGGAGCATTTTTTCCCTTTAATAGCCCTAGGAATAGGGTTATTCATTGATGTTTACCTACCGAGACTTGTAGACCTGTATTATAGTGTATTTTTTTCAGGGCCTGGGGTGTCTCATTTCCTTGGTGGACTAGAGAAAACCTAGCGAGCCCAGGATGTTAGAGACAGAGCATAAGGAAAAGGCTTTGATGTGATGGAAATGACCAAGAAGGAACTTCCATCCCCCACCCTGCTCATGCATGTGGTTTTCCTCAGCTGAGCTTCATGTACTGCATGCTCTCAGTTTGCATCCAAGTATTCTAGCCCTTCTGCCCACATTGGAATGTGCATGAACCCCTCCTTGGATTCCAAGCCCTTCTCCTTAATCTGTTTTTTTTTTCTTCATGATACCTGAAATCTGCTGTTCCTTCCGAGCTCCATGACCTGCTGCCTCATGTTAGATCTACAATTTCAACCCCTTGCCTCTTGATCCGTTTCATTTCCCCTAGAAAGTACAAGAGCAGCGTCAGTGCTCTTGTTAGACATGGACACTGTGTACTCTCCGTAGGTGAAGGGGATTTGACTACCTGGAGGCTTAACAGGTGGACATTTTAGGGAAATTGGAGATGAGATAAATAGACTTCCTGAAGGCCTCTAAAGAGTCCCTTCTCCTGCAAATCTTGAATACCCCATATTCCAAAAGCCACAGACTTTCCTGATGGCTCTCAGGGACTCTCCATCCTTCCTTGGCCAATTGGAGTCTATCTGGTGGGAATAACATTGACTCTGTTCATCTCTTTTCCAACAGGATTTGAAGGGTGCTCCATGGTACCTACCATCTACCCCCTAGAAACACTACATAATGCCCTTTCCTTGCGTCAAGTGAGTGAATTCTTGACTAAAGTCTGCCAGCGCCACACTGATGCCCATGCACAGGCGTCTGCAGGTACGGGAAGTACTGTTGGTGTCTCTAGCTTTACCTCCATACCTACTGAATTTATAGTGGGGAGCAGGAGAGATGGTTCAGCAGGTAAGAGTGCTTGCTGTTCTTTCAGAGGACAGAGCTTTTTTTTGCAACAACCATATCAAGTGATTCACAGTCACCTGTAACTCCAGCTCCAGGCAATCTAACATGTACTTCTGGCCTCTGTGGGCACTGAAACACATCTGCACCTATAAACACAGATGCACATACACGAATACACACAAATAAAGACAAAGTAAAATAAATTTAAAAGTTCGGAAGAAGTTGGGAATTTAACTCAGTGATAGAGCGCTTGCCTAGCAAACACAAAGTCCTGTGATCTTTCCTCAGCACCAGAAATGACGGGGGTGGGGGTGGGTGGGTGGGGTTTAGGAAGATTGGTCAATGAGTAAAGTGCTTGTGTAGTAAGTACAAGGACCTGGATTTGATCCCCAGAACAACCCATATTGTAAAACACTGAGCCAGCCTGGTGGCTCGTGCCTTTAATCCCAGCACTCGGGAGGCAGAGCCAGGTGGATCTCTTTGAGTTCAAGGCCAGCCTGGTCTACAGAGCAAGTTTCAGGACAGGCTCCAAAGCTACACAGAGAAACCCTGTCTCATAAAACCAACTGCTTTTGCAGAGGAGCCAATCAGTTGCCAGCATCCATGAAGGATGGCTCACAACTGCCTGTAACTCCAGCTATTTGGAATCTAACACCCTCTTTTGGCCTCAGTGGGCACCAGCACTCCTGCATATAACCAGTACACAGACACACACACACAACTTAAAAATGAAATAAGGGCCGGGCGATGGTGGCGCACGCCTTTAATCCCAGCACTCGGGAGGCAGAGGCAGGCAGATCTCTGTGAGTTCGAGGCCAGCCTGGTCTCCAAAGTGAGTTCCAGGAAAGGCGGAAAGCTACACAGAGAAACCCTGTCTCGAAAAAACCAAAAAAAAAAAAAAAAAAAAAAAAATGAAATAAGGGGGCTGGAGAAATGGCTCAGTGGTTAAGAGCGGTGGCTGCTTTTGCACAAGACCCAGGGTCAATTCCCAGGACCTACATCAGGCATCTCACAACTTCCTTTTTCCATGGCCTCCCCTTCTGGCCTCCCCAGGCTATTTCATGCACATGGTGGACATATAGATAAACAGGCACACATACACATAATTTTTTTTTTCCAAGACAGGGTTTCTCTGTGTAGATCTGGCTGTCCTGAAGCTCACTCTGTAGACCAGGCTGGCCTCGAACTCACAGAGATCTGCCTATCTCTGTCTCCCGAGTGCTGGAATTAAAGGTATGCACCACTACTGCCTGGTGACATATTTTATTAATTAAAAAATAATAAATCTTAAGACTGTGCCAGGTCTGGTGGCATACCTACAGACCCAGCACAAGGTAGGCAGATACACACCCTGGGGGCTTTCAGCCAGCCAGCCTGCTTGGCTAGTTCCAAGCCAGTGAAGGAAACTGTCTCAAAAAGAAAAAAAAGTGGAGACACTAATGGTGTCTACAGACGGACACCCGAGGTTGTCTTCTGGCCTCAAAACACACATACACATACATGTGCACTCACACATACGTAAAAACATGTATGTACACACTTCACATTCATACACGTGGATAGCTAGGAACTAAATATGGAGGCTTGGGAACCTAGGACATTGACCCAAGCTGAAGAACACAGGGCTGTCAGTAGAGACTACATGGCCATTTGGCTTTTAGAACTTCAGCTATTGGGGCTGGAGAGATGGCTCAGGGGTTTGAGAACACTGACTCCCTTCCAGAAGACCCGGGTTCAATTCCCAGCACCCACATAGCAGCTCATAACTGTCTGTAACTACAGTTCCGGGGGATCCGACACCCTCACACAGACAAGAATGCAGACAAAACACCAATGCACACAAAATAAAATTAATTACAATCTTAAAAAAAAAAAAAACTTCAGCTAGCAAAATAGGCAGGATTTTGTTAATCATATGGAGGCCTCCATCTGTTTTCTTGTGTAAGGTGTGACATGATCCTGCCCTCGATTGCTTTCCGTGTCCATAAACACCATGGCCAAAAGGAACTTGAGGAGAAAGGGTTTATTTCATCTTATATCATGAAGGGAGTCAGGGTGGAACTCAAGGCCGGAACCTGGAGGCAGGAACTGGAGCAGAGACCATGAAGGAGTGCTGATTATTGGCTTGTTCTGTGGGTTCACATTCAGCTACCTTTTATTTATTTAGACTTATTTATATTGTGAGTGTTTGCCTGCATGTATGTAAGTGTACCTTACGTGTACCTGGTACCTGTAAAGGTCAGAAGAGGGGGTCAGACCTCTGGAACTGGAGTCACAGATGGTTGTGAGCCACCTTGTGGACACTGAGAACAGAACCCAGGTCCTCTGCAAAAGCAACAAGTGCTCTTAACCACTGAGCCAGCTCTCCATCCCTTAGATACCCTTCTTTTTTTTTTTTTTTTTTTTTTTTTTTTTTTTTTTTTTTTAAAGATTTATTTATTTATTATGTATACAGTGTTCTGTCTGCACATATCCCTGCAGGCCAGAAGAGGGCGCCAGATCTCATTACAGATGGTTGTGAGCCACCATGTGGTTGCTGGGAATTGAACTCAGGACCTTTGGAAGAACAAACAGTGCTCTTAACCTCTGAGCCATCTCTCCAGCCCTAGATACCCTTCTTATACCTCCTAGTACCACCTGCCCTGAGGTGGTACTGCCTATGTGAGTTGGGCCCTCCCACATCCATCATTAATCAAGACAATGCCCCACAGACTTCCCTACAAGCCAGTCTGATGGACACATTTTCTCAGTTGAGGTTCCCTCTTCCCAGATGACCCTAGCTCTGTCAAGGTGACAAAAAGCTGAGCAGCACAGGTCCTGACTCATGTCTCCTCACTCCACGGGTGCTACTCATGGAGCGTTTCTTTTTACCACGGCAGTTAACTTGCGGTGTATCGATGGGCGTGTGGCTACCATGTGATACAATTGGAACCTATAAATTTGCCATTGAAAACAGCCTGCATTGTAAGAAAGAGCACGTGATCCTGGAGAGCGTGAGCTTTGAGCGCACACACCATCTGATAACTCTCTTTATTATTATTTCTTTATGAGTTGGGGAGGCATGTGGCAAAGGATAACTTGCAGGAGTTGGTTCTTTTGTTCCACCGTGTGGGGCGTAGAGATCAAACTCTGGTTGTCAGGCTTGGCAGCAAGTGCCTTTACCCATGAACCATCTCACCACCCCCACTTGGAATTTGTTGAAATAAAAGAGCCAAATTCATCTTTTCCCAGCTCTTCACTGAAAACAAAAAACCTGCTTATGAAGCTTAGTGTCAGAGCTGAATTATCCCTCTTTCCCTCCTTCCTTCATTCTTTTTTGTTTGTTTGGTTTTTCCAGACAGGGTTTCTCTATGTAATAGTCCTGGCTGTCCTGGAACTCACTTTGTAGACCAGACCAGGCTGTCCTGGAACTCACAGAGATCCTCCTGCCTCTGGCTCCCAAGTGCTGGGATTAAAGTGTGCACCACCGCCGCCACCAGTTTGTTTCCCATCCAGCAGCAGTTTATAGGGAGAATAGTATGCAGATGGCACAGATCTTCCTCTTTGTTTACATCTGAGACAGAAGAACCTCTTGCAGCTACACAGTGAGCTTTATGAGGAAACAGTTGCAGCTATTGCAGTGGAAGAGTGTGTTTTATGTAATATTTTTAATGGAGAATAGGTCAAGAGGCTCCATGATCGAAGGCTGGTACTGCCTGGTGGGCCATACTCTTGAGGGACCCTAGCCTGGTCTTGGCCCTAAGATGTCACTCTTCCTGGTTTGTGTCAGCTGCACACTTGATGTTGATGGGAGATGCTTTTCTCAAAGAGGGCAGAACTGCTTAGCTCTCATTTTTTCATGAAACTTAAGTATAGGAAAGTAAATAAACAATAGTTTGTGAGAAAAAAGAAAAGCCATAGGTAGCTACAAAGACATAGAAATGACTTTTAACAACATACAATTGGGGCTGGCGAGACGGCTTAGCAGGTAAAGGTACTTGCTATCGTGCCTGATAATGTGAATTTGACCTCTGGAACCGACATATGAGAGAACCAGCCCCCTTAAGTTCTTTCCTGATCTTCCCCCACATGCTTTGGATTATGTATGCACACATGTGCACACATGTGCACACATACACACACAAATACCTCAGCAGTTAACACTGGCTGCTCTTTCAGAAGAGACCTGGGTTTGATTTCCAGCACCCACATGGCAGGTTACAACCATCTGTAACTCAAGTTCTAGGGGATCTGAAGCCCTTTAAAAGTCTCTTTGGGCACTAGGCATGTGCATGGTTCACAGAGATACATACAGCAAAACACTGAACACATAAAGTTGAATTTAAAAAGTTGGAGAGCAGTCTAAAAGCACACTTGTCATCAACCCCTGACCTCCACAAGTGCATATACACAAACATGCATGCATGCTTACTCATGTGCACATGCACACGCACACACACACAAAATAACCCTGAGGAAAAAAGAATATCACTTCTTCCCAAGGTGATTTATAAGTTTAATGTGATCCAATAAAAGCACAAATCAATTCTGTAGTTTTTATTGAAAAATTAAGAAAAGCTAAGTTAATAAAAGAAAAGAAAAACAAAGCCAGATACTAGAGATATAGTTGGTTGGTATAGTGCTTTCCTAGCATGCATGAAGCCCTAGGTTTGATCTCCAGTACCTCATGAAACTGGGCATGGTGGTCTTGTCAGGTTTACTACTGTGTGATGAAACACCATGACCAAAAAGATTGGGGGAGTAAGGGTCTATGTGACTTACACTTCCACATCACAGTCCATCACTGAAGGAAGTCAGGACAGGAACTCAAACAGGGCAGGAACCTGGAGGCAGGAGCTGAGGCAGAGGTCATGGAGGGTGTCGCTTACTGATTTGCTCCCAATGATTTGATCAGCCTACCTTCTTATAGAACCCAGGACCATCAGGCCAGGGTTAGCCCCGCCCACATTGGGCTGGCCTTCCCCCATTGATCACTAATTAAGAAAATGCCCTACAGGCTTGCCTGCAGCTCAGTCTTATGGAGGCAGTTTCCCAGCTGAGGTTCCCATCCATCAGATGACTGTAGCTTGTGTTGAGCTGACATAAAACCAGCCAGCACAGTGATGCACTCTTGTAATGAGTTCTTAGGCAGTTGAAACAGGAGGATGCTTACAAGTTCAAAGCCAGCCTGGACTACCCAGACTACAGAATGACTGAAATACTATCACAAATGAACAAACAAAAGGAGTATAATATTGGTACATGAATTAATAAGCTAAAGGAATAAAATTGAAAATCTATAAATTGATGAAGTTGACATTTCAAAATACTGAGTAAAGTAATATTTTTTAATAAATAAGTAGGTCAAAGTGACAAAAAATTAAAATCAAATCCACACTTCACATCTGCCAGGACAAATCCATATGGATGAGATACATAAGTGTAAAAAAAAAAAAAAATTGGGGGGGGGGGTTGAGACCAGGTTTTCTGTGCAACAGCCCTGGCTGTCCTGGAACTCACTCTGTAGACCAGGCTGGCCTCGAACTCACAGAGATCCATCTGCTTCTGTCTCCTGAGTGCTGGGATTAAAGGCACTCAGCCACCTCCTCCTGGCTTATTTTTATTTTTATTTATTTGGTTTTCTAAGTACAAAAATAATGGTAGATAGATCCAGTTTGTTGTTGTTTCACAGGTGCGCGACACACACACAGCAAAAACTGTTAGAATTATCTTTTCTCAATATTCCAGAAAATAGTCAAAGGCTCCTGGGCAACAGGAAAGTGCTACATTAAGTCAGAGATGACGTGGAGACTGGGCTGTAGCTAAGTGGTGAAGCACGTGTTTAACATGTGGGGCCCTAGCAGCACACACAGAACTGATTAATTATTCATTAAAAAATTAAATGGTAAGCCGGGCGGTGGTGGCACATGCCTTTAATCCCAGCACTCGGGAGGCAGAGCCAGGCGGATCTCTGTGAGTTCGAGGCCAGCCTGGGCTACCAAGTGAGTCCCAGGAAAGGCGCAAAGCTACACAGAGAAACCCTGTCTCGAAAAACCAAAAAAAAAAAAAAAAAAAAAATTAAATGGTAACCTGAAATGGATGAAGAGGGTCGCAGCTCTTGCTGTTCTTGCTCACCCCCACCCAGGTTGGTTGTAGTTTGTTTGTTGTTGTTTTACTTATGTGGGGTGAGGGTTCCACACATCAGATCCCCTGGAGCTGGAGGTGGTTATGAGGCACCTGGTGGGAATAGAACTCAGGTCCTCTGGGAGAGCAGCCATTGCTCTTAACCGCTGAGCTATCTCTCCAGCCCCCCCTGGTGGTGATTTTAAAGCTGGCAGCCCATGCTCTCCCTGTGGGACCGTGGTTTCTGATTGCAGAGAGGTACAGCAAGCAGAACTTAGTCTCAGAGGAAAAGACAAAGAAGAATAAAACATACTTAGAAAAGTAATAGACCAAACCTTTTCAAATTTACTAAAAGACATGAATTTTTATTTCCAAATAGTTCAGCCAGTTCCAACAGGATAGGTGCAAAGTGATGCATGCTGAGGTAATAATATTCAGACTCTCAGAAGACAGAAATACAGAAAATGTTTTGTTCGTTTTCATTTTGAAATAGGGACTCTCTATGTAGTCCTGGCTGTCCTGGAGTTCACAGAGATCCTCCTGTCTCTGCCTCCCATAAAAGCTGTGCCACCACACCTGGCAGAAGACAGGAAAGTTTGAAAGCAGCAAGAGAAAATCAAGTTTTCATTTGCAAAGCAACTTCAAAAGCATTTTTTTACATGTATCTCTTTGGGGCATGAGGCACAGTGCTGCACTGTAGAAGGCAGAGGACAGTGTGCAGGCAGGAATCAGGTCTTTCCTTTCCCCGCCTGGGTCCTGGGGGTCAAACTCGGGTCATCAGTCCTGGCAGCAGGTGCTTACCCTCTGAGCCATCACCCCCTTCTTAGAAAACATATTTGATATCATATTTTCTTTCGTGTAGAATAGAAAATGTGTATGTGACGTGAATGGAAAGTAGAAGACTGAGAGAGAAAAACAGGATAGAGTAATGGGGGTGGCAGAAAATGTGAACAAAGTTAATAATGCATATGAAAATGCCATAAGTAAACCCATCATTTTGTATACAAACAAGTTAATAATTGTACATTTGAAAAGAACCATAATGTAAAGTTTTAAAAAATGACAGAGATTTGGGTCAAGGTTTCTAGGGTATGTTTCTTCTCAGCCAGAGGGAGGTGAAGTGACCTTGACTTAGGTTGAGGGCCCTTTATTCATGTGTCTCTCCCCTCCCCTACACAGCCCTCTTTGACTCTATGCACAACAACCAGGCCTCAGATAGCCCGTTCTCCCCACCCCGTGCTCTTCACTCACCACCCCTGCAGCTTCGGCATCGCTCTGAAAAGCCACCTTGGTGTAAGTAAACTCTTTTTAGTTGTCTGATCAAACACTGAGAGGTTGGAGGGAGTGGTGGATGAGAGACCTATCCCATGAGAGCTAGGAAGGTAAGGGTTAAAAGACTAGGAGCAGGACTGAAGAGGTGGCTCAGTAGTTTTAGCGATGAAGAGCATGCGATGCTCTTCCAAAGGACCCGAGTTTGATTCCCAGCACTCATATCGTGGGGCTCCTAACTGCCTGGAACTTTAGCTCCAAGGGAATCTGACACCTCTGGCTTCTACAGACACCTGTACATTTGTGTGTTCGAGCACGTATGCGTGTGCACACACACACAGTTAAAAATCATAAAAGTAAATCTTTTTAAAAAGATTTATTTTTTTATTATGTATACAGTGCTCTGTCTGCATGTGTGCCTGCAGGCCAGAAGAGGGCACCAGAGCTCATTACAGATGGTTGTGAGCAACCATGTGGTTGCTGGGAATTGAACTCAGGACCTCTGAAAGAGCAACCAGTGTGCTCTTAACCTCTAAGCCATCTTTCCAGCCCATACAAATAAATCTTAAAAAAAAAAAAAAAAGAGAAGACCATGAATGATGAATGGCTGGGTACTGTTGTTCACTGAGGGGGAAGAGGTAGGATTGTGAGTTTTTGGCCAGCTTGAGCTATATATTAAGCTGAAGACCAGACTGGGCTACATAGCAAGACCTATCTTTAAGAACAAAAAAAGAAAAAAAGAGGCTGGGCATTGGTGGCACATGCCTCTAATCCCAGCACTAGGGAGGCAGAGGCAGGTAGATCTCTGTGAGTTCAAAGCCAGCCTGGTCTACAGATTGCATTCCAGGGCAGTCAGAGCTACACAGTGAAACCCTGTTCAAAAAAAAAAAAAAAAGCAAAAGACAGCAATGACCAATCTGGGAAGAGTCACCTGTGCTATTTCTAAGCTAAAGGAAAAAGTCTGTTCTCCTCTATCCTCCAGCCCCATTGAACAGTGATCCGAAGGACCTTTTATACACAAAAGGTCGAGACTCTCCTCCTGACTACTGTGGTCTCTCTACACTGTTCCTCGCTGTTGTTGACTAGGAGACAGCTTAAATAGATAGAAATAGATAGAAAAGCTAAGAGCAAGAAACACAAGTTGCAAGTAGGCTTGGCATGTACTATAACTCCAGTACATGGAGGCAGAGGCTGAAGGTTTGAGGCCAGCAAGGGGCTACCTGGAGCAAGACTCTGTCTCAAAGCACAAAACCAAAGAACAGCAGACAGGAGAAAGCCACTGGAGCCTGCTGCCCCCGTGACCCTCCCTGACCCTCCCGGGGTGTCTGCTCTCACACCCCCGATGGGAGGGGCTGCTTCTCCTGCCTTTAGCCCGGCACTGTTCTTGGGAACAGTGTCAACAGTGGACAGGGCTGGAGGGAGACACCGGTGCTAGGCAGGCACCAGTGAGGAGCAGACCCTTCCCTTATCACCCTGCCTGCAGGAGTGAGTGACTGAGACCACACAAGCCCTTCAAGGGTAACGTGAAGCGGAGCTCTGCATTTCAGGCCTGGGGTCAACAGTTACAGAACTGGGTCACCTTCTGGCACCTTGTATGAGGAAAAAAACTTTTGTTCCCCAATGCCAAGAGTATGTCCTTAGATTTAAGCTCACCTCATAGAGCCTTCTGTCTCCTGAAGGGCTGAAGGGAACTCTTAGCCTCCCTCTTCTTCTGTCTGATCTTGCTTCGCTGGACTGAGACCACTAGCTGGACATTAAGGCTTCCTCTGGACCCGAGGAAAGCTCAGCTGGCTTCTTCTCTTTGTCTTTCTTCTGATCTCCACCTAGTAGCAGACCTTCACTGGTAAACATCTTCACTGAGGAGTCCATACCAGAAACACATTCTGTGTCTTCAGAACCTTGTTGGGCCCAAACCATGTCCTTCCTCCTGCCCACCCCGACCCCTACCCCACCATGCCCTCCTCCTGCCCACCCCAACCCCCATTTTAAACATGTCCTCTCTGTTTCTTTATGGCCAAGATGGAGTAGAGGGGGGTACGAGTATAAGGTACTACGACATCTTTTTTTTTTTTTTTTGGTTTTTCGAGACAGGGTCTCTCTGTGTAGCTTTGCGCCTTTCCTGGAACTCACTTGGTAGCCCAGGCTGGCCTCGAACTCACAGAGATCCACCTGGCTCTGCCTCCCGAGTGCTGGGATTAAAGGCGTGCGCCACCACCGCCCGGCTACTACGACATCTTAAACTCAGTGGCTGAACCTTTTCAAAGTCAGCCTTGTCAACTTTCCCAGATTCTCTTTGGTACAATGTATTTAGTTCTCTTCCTGTTTCTGGAATCAGTCACTGTTGATACTATAGTGACTTAGTGTATAGTTGAAATTCCACTGATAAATATGCCACTTACAAAAGGGAAACTTTCCTTGCTAGAGGCCATATCCTCCTGTGGACTAATTGAAGACTTCAAAGTCCTCATTATGTTTACTATTTCACATTTTTCTAGATTTTTTTTTGTTTTGAAACACCATGTAGACCAGGCTGGCCTCAAACTCAGAGATCTGCCTACCTCTGCCTCCCGAGTGCTGAGATTAAAGGCGTGCGCCACCACTGCCTGGCTTTTCTAGATTTAAAGAAAACAATTATATGAGTATTTTGTTACATGTGTGCCTGGAGAGGTCAGTAGAGGGCATTGAATCCCCAGGAAATGGAGTTCCAAACCGTTGTGGGCAGACACATGGGTGCTAGGAATTGAACCCAGGTCTTCTGGAAGAACAAATGCTTTTAACCACTGAACCACCTCTCCAGCCTGTTACTTTTTATTTTTAAAGACAGGATCTTTCTGTGTTACTCTATCTGGGCTGGAGCTCAGTATGTCCACCAGGCTGACCTTGACCTTGCAGCAACCTTTTTGCCTTGGCCTCCTAAGTGCTAGAGTTACAGGCCTCCATCACCATGGAGGACCTTCATCATTTTCACCAGACCATTACTAGTTCGTTTGGGGTTTTCAAGAGGATTGGGGAAATGAGTTTTTATGTTTTCTTTGTGTATAAGATGAAATCTTACAGCATTGTATGTCCAAAGACCTAGAGGGTTTTTTGTTTGTTTTGGTTTGGGTTTGGGTTTTTTTGCCTTTTTTTTTTTTTTCCTTTTTCAAGACAGGGTTTCTGCCAGGTGGTGGTGGCGAACGCCTTTAATCCCAGCACTCTGGAGGCAGAACCAGGCGGATCTCTATGAGTTCGAGGCCAGCCTGGTCTACAGAGTGAGATCCAGGACAGGCACCAAAACTACACAGAGAAAAACCCTGTTTTGATGGGGCTGGAGAGATGGCTCAGCAGCTAAGAGAACTGGCAGCACTTCCAGAGGTCCTGAGTTCAATTCCCAGCAACTGCATGGTGGCTTACAACTATCTACAGTAGGATCTGATGCCCTCTTCTGGCTTAAAGTCATACATGCAGATAGAGTGCTCATGGACATACAATAAGTAAATAAATCTTAAAAAAAAAAAAAAAAAAAAAAAAGCCTGTCTTGAAAACAGCCCCCCCCCAAAAAAAAACTTTAAGATTTTTTTTCCACATACAAGGTGCCAGAAGGTGACCCAGTTCTGTAACTGTTGACCCCAGGCCTGAAATGCAGAGCTCCGCTTCACGTTACCCTTGAAGGGCTTGTGTGGTCTCAGTCACTCACTCCTGCAGGCAGGGTGATAAGGGAAGGGTCTGTTCCTCACTGGTGCCTGCCTAGCACTGGTGTCTCCCTCCAGCCCTGTCCACTGTTGACACTGTTCCCAAGAACAGTGCCGGGCTAAAGGCAGGAGAAGCACCCCCTCCCATCAGGGGGTGTGAGAGCAGACACCCCGGGAGGGTCAGGGAGGGTCACGGGAGCAGCAGGCTCTCCTTGCTTTCTCCTGTCTGCTGTTCTTTCCTACCTGCCCTCATTTATAGGTTTCCTGTATCATTTTCTAGCTTTGCCAGAGCTTACCAGGTAGCCCAGGCTGACCTTGAACTTCCGGTGCTCCTGAGTGCTACAATTACAGGTGTACGCTACCGTGTCTCACCCCTGATTTATAAAGTTTGTCTACATTCTCTTGCTTACTTATTGCTTGGGATATCTCTTGCTCCAGAAACACATTGATTATTTTAAAGAATGATTCTTCTCTTGATCTTAACCAAAAGGCCAAGGAATTATTCTTTTTTTTTTTTTTTTTTTTTTTTGGTTTTTCGAGACAGGGTTTCTCTGTGTAGCTCTGTGCCTGTCCTGGAACTCACTCTGTAGACCAGGCTGGCCTCGAACTCACAGAGATCTGCCTGGCTCTGCCTCCCAAGTGCTAGGATTAAAGGCGTGGGCTACCACCGCCCGGCTTTCTATCCATATCTTTATTTTTTTTAAACAATTTATTTGTTGATTTATTTTATGCCTTTATGCCAGAAGAGGGCATCAGATCTCATTATAGATGGTTGTGAACCATCATGTGGTTACTGGGAATTGAACTCAGGTCCTCTGGAAGAACAGCCAGTGCTCTTAACCTCTGAGCCATCTCTCCAGCCCCTCCTATCCATAACTTTAAACTAAACCTATAGAATTAGAAACTATGGAGATGGAACCTGATAATCAATATTTAAGTATTCCCCACACTTTTGATGTGTAACAGTAATTGTGAACCATTGGGACAGAATGTTCACATACATCCAAAGTATGAAGGAGGAGCCATATAAATATGGAGCTGGGAGCAGAGAGTGTTTGTGAGAAACTAGATGGAGTAGGCCTTATTCTCCTGACTCTTGGATGAGCCTTAGCATTATTCCTGTAGTCTCCATTAGGCTAATGTGACAGTTCCTGAGCGGAGCAAGCTCAGATGTCTGCCACATTTAGGAAGGATTCAGACCCTCTTTCTCCAAACCGTGAGCAGCAAAGCAGATGTATCCTAGTGTTAGTGTACACGCACGATCAGAGCTTCCTCTTCCGGCTCATTGACCAGACCTCCTAACTTTGCTTTATAGACAGCAGTGGTCCCTCCAGCACCGTGTCCAGTGCTGGCCCTTCCTCTCCTACTGCAGTGGATGGAAACTCACATTTTGGCTTCAGTGATCAGTCCTCTGTAAATACACATATGACTGAAGAAAACCAAGGCCTTGGGTTGCTCCAGGGGACTCCTGGAGATGGAGCACAAGAGTTCCCCGTAGAAAGGCAGCAAGCGCTTCTTGAGCCAACTCAGTCCCCTCAAGAGCCACCTGTAGAAATCAGCCCTCTAGGAGGTCAAGATGTTGCCGAGGTCAGCCAGACATGCCAGGAGGTCCCAGACACCACTCAGACATGCCATGACATCCTTGAGGAGGTCAGCCAGCCTAACCAGGAGGTCCCTGACATCAGCCAGCTGTTCCTGAAGAACCATGACACTGCTACCAACACACGTCAGCCATGCCAGAAGGCCGGCCAGCTATCTCAGAAAGTTCATGAGGAAGTTTGCCAACTTTTTCAAGACAACCCTGAAGAGAGTGACCAGCTGTGCCAAGAGGTCCATGGATCCCCTGTGGGGCTTGGTAGCATGGTCCAGGAAACCTTTATGGAAGAGATCAGCCCACCATGCCAGGAGCTGTCTGTGGAGGTTGGCATGCTGGCTCAGGAGGTTCCCGCCATCATGGAGTTGTCTCAAGACATGCCCGAGGCTGACAAACCATCCCAAGAGCTCACTCAGGAGACTGGTCTGCAGGCTCAGGAGGTCTCTGAGGAGACTGATCAGGACTCCAGGATGGTCCCTGAGGTGGTTGATGAGCTGCTTAGTGAGGCTATCCCCCAAGGCCAGGGTCTGTCTAGTGATGTAAGCACTGAAAGCCAGTCCCCGGCCCACGCCCCGCACTCATCCCTTCCACCAGCAGTGTGTAATTAGCTGCTTTCTCGTTTCGCGTCACTCTGCCGGCCATTTGAGCCAGAACCTTTCTGCTGGTAACACTAGCCAGAGCAAGGCCTGGGCTCACACCAGGGGTATCTGAGGAAGGAGGCCTTCTGGCATGAAACACTTCTGCCAGAGCTTATGCCTAAGGAAGAGCCAGTTTATGTTCAGAGCAGCTGCTAGCTCTTCACTTAGCCATGGGGTGGGAAATCGTAGATTGTTCTAGGAAATACCACTTAACTGTTGAAGATGCCGTTGAGGAGACAGCAAATATAAAATGCAAGGCAGCAGGCTCTCTACTTGTTGAAGGAAATATTCACAACTTCTTAAGGTACCCTCAGACCATATGTGCATTAAAGGAAGCTCTTGTCTTCACTGTCACAAGCAGACCCAGGATAGCCACCTGAAATGTCTGCAAAATAGAGTTCCCTTCTCACAAACATCTGTCATGGCCACTCACGGTTTAGACTGGGCTTATGGGTGTTTCCATATAATTGCCAAGTGCTCCCTCTGCCCTAGTCCTGTTCCTCTGGAGAGTGACTCTAGAGAAAAATAGATAATAGATTGCCATGCAACTTCAGAGTGACTACTTAGAATGCTCTGGGAGATTTGGATTAACCTATGAAGCTAGGCCTCCTTTTGTCAAGAGGCTGTTGGGCTTAGAAGATGCTGTAGTAGAGAGAATCAAGTTCTATTTTAAGCAGTTAGCAGAGATCAATGTTGTACAGACATGAGCAAAGATTTAATATATATATATTATATATATATAAACATATATATTTCTGTAGTTTGCCAGGGACAGACTGGCCAAAGATCAAACACTCCAGGGTTCCCAAAAGGTTTATCCTTCTATCATGTGTCTTTAGAACCATATGTGATTTTGAAGCTTTTCCCAAAGATCACGGATGGGAGTGGGTGTGGGTAATGCAGTCATTGGAGTCAGGGGCCGGAACATGGCAAGTGCTCAATAAATAGTAAATAATGAGAACGCTGGGGTGGTGACGCCTTTGTGAACTCGATAATGAATATGTAAGCCAGTTGTGTCTGTGACTGAATCAATCAAAAACTGCTGTAGTTGAGCAGGGATTGGCTTTAAAAATAGAGAAGTCTGGCATCTGAGTCCCTCTGATGGTAGTGGTCAGCCTACCATACCCAATGTTTTTAATGAGCAGAGTGTTGGGCAGTGTGCTTGGAAAGAGACGTGAGCTCTGTGAAGCAGCAAAGGCTGCCTGCCTTCTCATTAGCTCCCGAGAAACACACCCTGATGTCTTACTCCAGTGCCTTGGAAGGAAGCTGACATGAAGAGGTGATGCCTGGTCTCTGCTGTTGACATCTTTACATTGGGAAAGCTCAGGACACTGGGAGGACTAGAATGTCCCTTTTCCATGTATACATTTATACCCTGACCACTCATGACACCTAAGACTATAGAGGGCTTTACTTGGGGGGAGGGGATAAATCTAGCTTTCACCCGTTAGACAGTAAATGGAAAGGCTCAGAGTTTTCTGGGAAACACACTGTTTTTGACCCCATTGAATGCAGATCCCATTCTCTAAACCAAATGCATATGCCCACATTTTAAAACCATTTTCAGATTGTTTTGTGTTTGTTTTTTAAATTTTTATTTATTTTTGTTGTATGTGTGGGGGTGTTTTGCTTGCATGCATGCCTGGTGCCCACAGAAGCCAGAAAAGGGTGTTGGAGTCACTGGAACTGGAGTTTTAGAGAATTGTAAGCTGCCATGTGGGTGCTGGCAATATGCTTCAGTCCTCGGGAAGAACAGCCAGTGTTCTTAACCACTGAGCCACCTCTCCAGGCCCTTGCTTTTTTTGTTTTTGTTTTTGTTTTTGTTTTTGAGACAAGGGCTGACTCACTATGTAGCTCAGGCTACCCTCAAACTCCTGATTCTCCTACCACTACCGTGAATGTTAAGATCACTGGCATATTCTGTCACACTCTGCTTCTTTGCAGAAATGATGCTGGTTCCCACATCTCTTCCTCCTTTTACCCATGCTGTGTTCTCTGGCTCCCCTGGGTCCTGAAATGGGTTTGAATAATCAAGAGTCTTCCGAGATAAATGATAATGCTAACTGAAGAAGAGATGGAAACCAGGACAACTAAATAATGTATGGAGTCTGGAAAAGCCTAAGCAGCACTACATCGTCTGCAATGAACTTGATTTATTGTTAGACTTGAAGGTGGCTCTGTTACAGCAGCTGGGAACTGTAGCAGGGAAGTGTGGGGAGGAGCAGAGCACAGCAGGGGAGAAGAGGGAGCTAGGGAGAACATGGGGTGGGCTCCTTTTGATTTCCCATTGGCTTGGCGAAGAAAGCAAACCTCAGGGACTACCAGCATCTGGGTTTCTCCGTCCAGCAGGGTCTAGCAGGGCTGCTCACTGGCTTGCCTGGGGCGAGGTCCTGTCCTGTAGTAGAGTGCTCAGCCTGTCTTTACTTCACTCTGGAGGAGTTCAGCTATAGCTCCTCCTCCGCTTCCTCTCTTCTTTCCCCTCCTCTCCCATTTTCCACACGTTCTCTAGACCAGCCTCCACCTCCCAGAACCTCTGCCTAAGAGTGTGGGTTTAGAGAGGCAGCCAGTGTTCCCATTTCAGCTGCAGGATGGTAGAGGATTGGAATGTTGGGGGAGTCACACATGGCAGTCAGGCAGTGGCTTATTTTTAACCCTTAACACACCAGGCCATAGCAGATGACCACATGCAGAGAAGCCAAGCAGGGGATGAGAAGGGATCAGGACTGTTGGAATGGGGTGGGCGAAGACTAGATGATCAGGGAGTTTGGAGGGATTGAGGTTGGGGCTCTCCTTGCCCTTTGTGCTGCCCAGGTGGCCTGGTCTGGGCACAGCCCTAGGTCGGAAATGGTATGAAGCTGGGGCTGGGAGATGAGATCCTTTTTCCTGTCCTTAGTTCTTGGTCTAAAGAGCTTCAAGTTTTGGATTGAGACATTCAGATATTGAGGGAAGCAAAGACAGTATAGCAGCCACCCAGGCCCCTGCTGGAACCCAGCCCCTGGTGGCTAGGGCATGGGAGATGGCGGAAAGGGTGCAGCTCTGGGCACCTTACTAACGGTGGCCTTCCCTACATCATATAAATTATTGGCAATCCTTTCTGGCATGCCAAATAAATAACGAGGTTCGGGGACGGGGGTGTTATCTCCCTCCAAGGATGGAGTGTGCTCACTGAAACCCATGCTGGGAGAGGGTTTCAGGTGACCTTTCAGAATTTCATATCACCCCCCCATTGCCTTTGGTTTTGAGACCCCAGGGACAGATGAGGGGAAGGACAGCACCTCCCACTAAGCCCAAGTCCTCACAACATGACCTTGCCCCCCTACCGAGCTCCATTTCCCTCAACCCCAAAGGACTCAGCAGCAGCCATTCTCTAATGAGCTAGAGGAGTGGATCCTTGGGGAAGGGAGGGCGGGCCTATTCAGAACTCAATCTTGCAGGCTGGAAAGGACTCGTCCTGCATCACCACGGTGCTGCTGCTAGCCAGGACCAGGACGTTCAGTTGCTGCTGTTGCTCATGCGTCTGCTGGTACCACTCACGAGTCACCTCTGTGTCATGAGTGGGGATCAGAGTCACCTGAGAGGAAGAAAACATGCCCGAGGTGAGAATGTGAAGAAAAGACAAACGAAGGGGAAGGACAGCCTGATGGTCTCATAGATGAGCCTGCTGCCGCAGGAAGGACCTTGTCCTTTGGTGGCTAGGGCTGTCCTGCTGTTTTGACCAGAATCCTTCCTTTGTGTCTCTTGCTACTCACCTGAAGGTTCTCCCCCCACTGGGCCTTGCCTTCCAGCAGAGCATCCAGCACAGCCCGGCTTGGCTCGCCATTGGCAGGGTCATTCCCACTGACCACATAGTAGGATGCACGCACTCGGCGGAAGAAGTCCAGATCAGCAGTCTTACCACTGCAGTGATTTGGAATATAGGCAAGATCCACGTACACAGGAGGGCCAGAGCCACCCTTGGAGCCCAAGGCTGCTGTAGAGACAAGCAGAATGCATTGTTATAAAAAAGAGCCCAGCGGTGGCGATGCACACCTTTAGTCCCAGCACTCAGGCAGAGGGAGGCAGGCGGATCTCAGTGTGTCTCAGTATGTCCAAGGCCAGCCTGGTCTACAGAGTGAGTTCCAGGACAGCCAGGACTACACAGAGAGAACCTGTCTCGAAAAAAACATAAACAAAGAATACTTGGTCACCTCCCCACTTTCTTGAACAGAACAGCTAGAGTCTTTAGCCAGCACGTAACTGCTCCGACCCACCGTGTTCCCATTCCCGCTCTCCTAACATACTCACTGGAGCCTGCCTTGAGTCCATTGACGAAGCCTTTGGACATGGGACTATGTCCATCCTTTTCTTCTGCTGAGGTGACCTGGCTTGGAGTGCTGCGTGGTCGGGGCAGGGCCCGAGAGGTTCGGTCTACAGGCCCTTTACCAGGGGTAGGTGACCGTTTTCCCCGAATATCCAGACGCCGTGCAGGAGATGCGGGCTTGGCCCGGCTCGGGGCCCTCCGCCCTAGTCGCCCCTGCACCTTCTCCTTTTCTCGGAGTCTCTCAACTCTCCCAGACTCTGAGCTGAGCCCCTCGGGGTCAGCCATGCAAACATCTGGTCGGGGAGGGGATGGGCGGGGGTCCGGCTGGGGAACCGGCGGCGGGTCGTGGCCAGGCCTGGGGTGGTGAGTTCCACCAACTCCCCCAGCTTTGTCCACAGGCAAGAAGTCCCCATCTTCATCTGAGTCGAGGGCTGCCTCAGCTGTGATGGACGGACACTCCTCAGTTTCTGGCGGGACATCAGAATCTGACTGCGAGGAGCCCGAGTCACTGGCTGATGTGGGGGGTGTCTCATCAGCCGTAGGGCACGGGCCCCCTGTGGACCCTGGCCTCCCTGCCCGGCGCCGCCCTCCTTTTCCTACCAGCCGAGCGTCTTCTGCTGAAAGGTCACTGTCATCTGTGGATGGGGGCAGAGGTGGGTTCAGGAATGAGGGAGAAAGCTCCCCGCAGTGGGGGCGGGGCTCGGTAGCACATCCCTGAGGTCCAGCCTCAACTTCAGGAGAAAGACTGCAGGGTGGGCCCCCGGAGCTCTTCCCAGGACGCAGCCCCTGCTCTGATGAGAGAAGTGTGTCTGGCCGCGAGCTCCTCTCGGCTCCCTCGGGCCAGGACCCTCGTTCCCAAGCAGAGCAGGCCTCAGCCTCTTCTTTTTCTGCCTTGGCTGTGGCGAGCCCTGGGAGACTGGGGCTGTTTTCTGCTAGGCCGTTGGCTGCATGATCTCCAGAGGGGCTCTGGAAGGAGCTTGGCTTCTTGGTGGGTTCCCCTGAGCACTCCAGGCGGCAGGGCAGCATACCATCATCCATGTCTCCAGGCAGGCTAGGAGCTGGAGCTGGAGCCAAGTCCAATGAGGATAAAGGTGCTGGGCTCAGGGAAGCGAGGTCCCAGAGGCTGTGGGCAGCTGGCTCCGTTCCTGGGCCCGATTCACCAGTGCCCTGTTCAACAGCCTCTAAACCAGGAGGGAAGCGTTCCGCCACACTTGAAATGACAGGTGTGGTAGCCTCAGAAGAGGACCCTTCAGACAGGGCTGGTGAGGCAGGTCGTGGCAGATTGGAGAGGAGAGGGGCCCCTGGAGAGCTGGGTGATGGGAGTTGGGGTAGTGAGGAATCCAGGCTGGGTGCCTTGGTCACTTCCAGGTACTCATCGTGTCGGGTTCTGGTTGGAGTTCCTGGAACCAGGGCTAGTGCTCGGTCCCCAGAGAAGGCAAGGGAGCCACAGGGTGCAGAACGGGGTTCAGCTGGAGAGGGCAGCTGAGGGGGAGCAGGTTGCAAGGAGGAGAAGCCGAAGGCTGAAGCAGGGAAGTCCAGACTTGGTCGGGTAGGTCCTAGGTGTGAGTCTGAGGAAGGGCTGGTATGGACCTCAGTTTCAGGCCACATTGAGGAGTG
Organism: Peromyscus eremicus; assembly: GCF_949786415.1. Taxonomy (NCBI): domain Eukaryota; kingdom Metazoa; phylum Chordata; class Mammalia; order Rodentia; family Cricetidae; genus Peromyscus; species Peromyscus eremicus. The sequence goes on along the minus strand of NC_081419.1, from coordinate 95,164,873 downwards.
GCCCACAGGCATGGTGTGATGGGGACTTGGGGACTGGGCCTCTTTCTCTGGCTGTTCCCGAGCCCCCTTCTCCAGGTCTGAGTCACTAGTGTCATCCCAGTGACCTCGGCACGGTTCTCTTGGGGATGGGGTCCTCCTGTTTGGGCTACAGCTCACTGTGCTTCCATTAGGAGGGGGGCTTGGGTCTTTGCTCAGGGAGATCGGAGCACGGGGCGGCACTGCCGGCGGGGTGAGGCTGGGCTCCACCTTGGGCCCTGGCTCAGGCTCTTGCCTGGGAGGTACCGTGGGCCCTGCCAGAGCTGCGTAGCTGAAGGTTGAAGTGTCCGATTGGAGGCTTTTGGGTGAGACGGGAGAGGAAGACTCCTTCTCTGCAGATGTGTTACGGCCAGCAGCCTCCTCCTTGCTTGAGAGGCTGGGGAGCCAATCCCCAGATGCCCCCAGTGGAGGCTCCCGAGTGGGGCAAGCAGGGCCCAGCCCAGTAAGCATCATCTGCTCGTAGATGTCTGCGTACTGAAAGCTTCTCTCCTCAGGATAGGGTGTGGGCTCCCTCTGCTCTGGTTCAGTCTGTTCAGTCTCTCTGGCCGCGTGGCCCTCACCAGCTCCTGGGACCTTTGAACCGTAGGGGCTGCAGTCGGGAGCCCCTGTTCCACCCTCTCCATCCCGTCCCCCTTCAGCTTTGCGATAGTCCTTCCCCAGCGGGGAGTACGGTCCACCTTCCAACTCAGCCGCCCCCTCCTGCACTGCGGCCACCACACTGTCATACTCAGCGATGCCCCAGGAGAAGGGCGCAGGAGCATGTGGTTCCGGGGCGGGTGTCGGGGGAGCTGGAGCTGGAGAGAGGGGCGCAGGAGGCAGGGGTCTATCCTTAGGTACCCATGGTGGGATCTCAGCTAGCCATGAAGGGGTGGTAGGTTCATTCCTCGTGGGTGGTACTGGCTTAGTGTCTGGGACAGGGCTTTCTTGTCCTGGGGCTGGAGGGACCCTCTGTCCGGTCATCTCAGGCGGGGAGGCCGGAGGAGAGATGATCTCAAAGGGAGAGCGAGTCAGCTTGTCGTCTTCCTCTGGCGGCAGGCCAACTGGCGACTCGGCAAGCCAACGCTCCACCTCCAGCCCCTTCTGTGGCAGGGGCTCTTGGAAATCCTTGAAATCTGAGGCCCAGGGACTCCGGGGAGTGTGCTGCAGAGGGGTCACCTCTTGTTCATCTGCCCCCTCATCAAGAAAAGTACTTTCACGTTCCTCGCAGTACCGTGAACGGGCTCCTTGGCCATCTAGCTCATGGGGGAACCAGACCTTCCTCTCACAGCTTAGCTCCCTCCAGTATGCATCCTGCTGCAGGGACATGTCTCTGTCCCTCCAATACCTAACTTCTTGCTCAGGAGACTTGCCCTCCCAGGCTGGAACAGGCTCTTTCTGTTCTCCAACTGGCTCTCCTCGGGTTGGGGATGTTTCTCGCCATCCCTGGACCACATCCTGCTCCTTCCAGTATTTTTCTTCCTGCTCCCGGGACTTGCCCTCCTGTACTGGGCTCTTGTCCAGCCCCAGTGCCCTGGTCTTCTCCAGAGCATCTTCATCCTTCTGTTCCACAGCCTTGGCCTTTTCTGGAGCCTTTTGGTCAAGGATTGTCTCTTTGGGTGTTGTGGTTTCATCTTCCAGGCAAGAGCTCCTTTGTCCCTGAGCTTTATCCTCCTCTTTTAGGGTCCCATCTTTCTGTTCAGCAGCCCTCATGTCTTGGTCCAGGGTACCACCCTTCCTTCCTGGGGCCCAGTCTTTTAGTTCTAAGGCCAGGTCTGTCTCTCCTGAGGCCTCTTCCTTCTCTTCTTTATTAGCCTTGCTTTTCTGTTCAGGGGTTCTGTCTGTCTGTGTTGGTTCAGGGGCACTGCTCTCTGGAGCCCTGTCTTTCTGTCCTAAGGGTCTGTCTTTCTCTTCTGGGGTCTTGTCTTTTTGTTTTGAATCTCTGTGCTCTTGTTCTCTGTCCTCTGGTTCTGTGGCCTGGGTCTGTGGCAGGGCTGTGCCCTTTTGTTCTGAGGCCTTGTCCTTCTCTGCTGGGACCTGGTCCTTCTGTTCTAAGTCTTTGTCTTTGGGTTCTAGAGCCTTGGCCAGCCCTACGGCTGCAACCTTTTGGTCCGAGTCTCTGTCCTTCTGTTCTGAAGTCTTACCCAGCTGTCCCCCAGGCTCGTCCTTCTCATCCAGAGCCTTGTCTGTCAGAAGCATGACCGAGTCCTGCTCGACAACGGCACCCTTCTCCTGCAGAACTCTGTCCTTCTGCTGTAGGATTTCACTCTTTAGCTTGAGTTCCTCTTCCTTCTGCTCAGCAGTTCTGTCTTTCAACCCTGGAGCTTTACCTTCCCACTCCATGGCAAGGTCCTCCATGGCGGGGCTTGACAAAGACTCGGGACTCTTGGTGAGGGAGCTGTCAGATGTCCTAAGGGCATCTGTCGGATGTTCACCAGGGCCCGTGACCTCCCCGGGTGAGTGTTTCCTGTCGCCTGACAGTACAGAGTGAGAGAAAGGACTTCCAGGTAATTTCCCAGCAGGGCTCTCATCTGTGACATCTGCCTCTCCAGCAGTCTCATCTGTGAGAGGAGACACTGTGGCTATGTGGGACTCTGGAACTGACACAGGAGCTGAGTGGCAAGAGGTGTCTTCAGCCTTTACCAGAAGCCCCCTTTCTTCCTTTCCTAGGCTTAGTTCTCCGAACTGGAGGGTGCCAAGGCTTTCTGGAGAGAGCTGCTTAGACGAGATATCCAGAGAAGTCTCCTTGCTAGGACTCTCTTCTGAGAAAGACAGTGACTGAGTGTCCTCTGGAGATACCATTGGCCAAAGGTCTTTGTGCAGATGCTGTTCTTTCAGGCTGCAGGGAGACCTGGGGGTGGCCTCTTGTTTGGCAGTGTCTGGGGAGACCACACTGAGGACAGACAGGGACTCTGCATCTTCAGGGGAAAGGCTTTGATCGGTAGACCGAAGGGCCTCATCTCCCTGAGGCCCACGGTGTTCTTCAAGCGGTGCGCTCACCTCGCTAGGAAGGGCTTCTGCTCCTGGTGCTGAACCTGCCTCTCTAGTCTCAAACACTATCGCTTTGTCTTGCTCTGGCAACAGTTGAATGGTACAGCCAGTCTGACCCCCGGCAAGGCTGACAGGGGCGTCCTGGGCTTGGGGGCTCCTGGGAAGAGATACTCTCCCCTCTTCTAGTACGCCCTCTTCAGGCCCTGGCTTGACCATCTGCTCCTCAGCATCCTCCTTGCCCACACCTGGAGTATGCTTTGTGTCTCCCCAGGAGTCTTCTTGAAAGTCTTGAGGCTCAGACTTCTCTTCCACCGGGGACTGATGAAAGGGTGTGTGGGTAGCGCTGGGGGGGCCAGATGGCGGAGGAGATGCCATCTTCACCGTGCTATCGTCCGGGCTGAGGCACCTTTCCTCCGCTTCTCCGAGGGCTGGTTCCCCCGGATGGAGGGCATGGCCAGGGGCTCCAAACACGGCAGCATACTGACTGGGAAGTTTCTCAGATGTTGTTACACTTGACTTCTCTTTCTTTTCCACAGCTTTCTCCCCAGGCAGGCCTCTCCCCACAGCCTCCCCTTTCTTCTCCGACTCCCCAGTCACAGAGAAATCCTCACAGGGTGGGGACTTGAAGCCCTTATCCTCTTCTAGTGACGAGGTGGGTGAGATGGTACCAGCTGATGGCACGTAGTCCAAGCCCTGAGTGGCTTCAGTGCGGGAGGAGGGGATACTTGTGACTGTGTCGAGCAACAGAGAGCTCTTGCCTGTCTCCTCTGTCTGGGGAGCTGTGAGTGAAGCCACAGACTGGTCCTCAGCCACCGACGTGGCAAAGGAAGAGAGTTTGTCACACTCGGTGATTGATGTAGCTGAAGATACATGTTCCTCTTCGGCCAAAGGGGCAGCCACCATATTGGGAGGGTAGGTGAGCTCAGGTTCAGGTGCCCCATAAGTTTTGCTCGGGGTGGCAGGAACAAGGCTATCTGCGGGCTGGCTGGCTTCAAAGGGGCCAGGACCTTCAGGCCCAGAGAGGTCATAGGTACTTGTAGGAAATCTGGGTTGGGCTGCGCGTTCCTCTGGCTCATCATGGATCTCCTCATCTGAGATGGTCTGTTCTGTCTCTGAGTAGCCAGGGATTGTCTCGTCCTGAATGTAAGAGACATGCTCAGTGGCTCCTGCAGGCGTGGCCAAGCTGCTTAGGAATGATGAGGTCTCCTTCTCAGGTGCCTTGCCCTGAAATCCCAGTTCCCGGCTCCCAAGAGCCTCTCTGCTCTTTGGGATTACCTTTAAAGCTTCCTGCATGTGTTTTTGATAAAAACTCTCAGCTTTCGTCTCTTCCTCATCCTCATCTGAAGGGTGACCCTCCTCCATTTCTTCTAACTCAGCCTTTTCTATCACATCCTCCTTCACCTCAGGTTCACTTTCCTCCCTGGCCTCAGCGCTCTCCAGGACCTTCTCAGATTCCCTCTGCTGCTTTTCCTCCCAGGTTTCTTTCTCTGTCTCAGCCCCTGAGTCTGGGCCCCTGTTCTTGGTCCCTTTGTCCTCAAGAAAGTCTGGGACAACCTCCTTCTCCTTTATCACGTGTTCTTCCTGATCCCGCCCTGGGACAGAGGGATGTCTTTCCTGGATGGCTGGGCTTGGGTGTCCCTGCTCTGTAGCATCCACAGGAAGTGGTTTCTCGCCTAGTCCTGCGTCCCTTTGCTCAGCCAGCAAACCTCTCTCCTCACACTTCAGCTCCTCAAAGTCCTGTGTGAGGTCCTCTGGTGAGGACAAGGCCAGCTCTCTGTGCCCACTGACAGTTGGGAGTGCTGTGGGCCCCCTCTGGGCTGGGGGTGTCCGGGGCTCAGAAGGCAGCTCTTTCTCCCCGCGGGCAGCTCGGCTTTTGTCCGTCTTGACTCTTCCAGGGGCCTTGGCTTTATAGAGGGTCTTGCGGACCTCGGGGGTGAAAGGCTTCAGGTCTGGTTTGGAGAATTTCTTTACTTCCGGTTTGGTGTCTTTCCTCTTCTCGTCCTTCTTGGCGTCCTTTTTCTCTTCCTTCCTCCCTTCCTCCTTCTTGAGTTCCTTCCTTTCCTTCTTGATCTCCTTCTTCTCCTTGTCCTTTTTCTCCTCCAGCTTTGATATCTTTTCTCTCAGGTGCTTCTTCCCCACTTTGTCTTTGATCAACTTCCGCTTCTCGGCCTTCAGTGCTTCGCTGGACTCTGTCCTCACCCGCTCGGGCTTGGAGGGCTTTTCTGGGGGCTTCTCCGACGCGTCTCTTGCTTTCTTTTCTGTCTTGGCTAACTCCTTGGCCAGCTCTGAGCGGGCCTCCTTGGCTCCCTCTTCTAACACTTCCTCGCGTTTGGCCAGCTTGCTCACTGCTGTCTTGGGAGCAGCTTTGAGGCTCTCCTTGCTGTCAGCCCGATGTTTGATTTTGCTGGGTTTCAAGTTGGCAGGCACAGCCCCAGCAGCCAGGTCCTTCTGTGTGGCCACGGGATATCGCAGGAAGTCCAGGTGCCGAAGCTTTTCCAAGCCCTCCAAGATCTTGTTCTGGGGAGCATTTCCTGGGAAAAGCACACGCACAATCTTCTCAGTAGGGTTGGCTGGGAGCCAGACCACCAGAGCGGTGATGGAGGTCAGGTAGGGGACAGAGATCTCTGCCTCCTTCCCATTGGCCAGCACAATACCTGTCTTGGCTTTACTATTACCCGCCCACTTCTGCATGAGGAACTGCATCTCCTTACTGTCCTTGACAGGGTTGAGGACGTACATGTCCAGCCGACCCACACCCATTTTGTGGAAGAGGGTCAGCGGCTCAATGGTGTTGCTGACCACACGGTACAGAGGCTCAGCTTGGATGCCTAGGCGGTTTAGGTGCTGGAGAGTGAGACAGGCCTCCTCAATGCTGCGCTTGGCCTTCCGGGAGGCATCCGGCAGCCGAAGCTTATCAGGCACATTGAAGAACACCACTCCAAGCTCAGGCGAGATGAGGTTCTTCACCCAGTCGCTATAGCTGCTGGAGCCCTGGGACTGCTCCTCCTCCAGCTCTGCCACTTTGCGCTGCAGGAGTCCGTTGATGCCTGGCAGATTGTCAGCCCCAATGTGTGTGAGCAGCACGGAGTCGATGCGGTCCAGATGCCGCACCAGCTTCCAGAAGCAGGACTTGCGATCAGAACCACCATCCACCAGGATGTTAAAACCATTGACAGCAAAGAGGGCAGAGTCTCCACGGCCACCAGGAAAGATGTAACAGCAAGGCTTGGAGAGCTTGAGGAAGCCTCCTGAGGTGGGGGGTTCAAGCAGGTCAAAGGGGGATGGCACATCCACAGTCTCAGAGACATACTCGGAGAACTCAGCCACACCATCCATGGTGGGTAATACAGGCTCAGGATTTAGCTGGAGGTGCAAGGTCTCTTGGGAACTGGACAGACCCAGGTGGCTCCAATCACCCTCCCCTAAGCAGGAAACAGTGAGGAAAGCCTGGATCCCAGGGTCTCTATTGCTGAGCAATTGGGCAATCTAGAGGAGTGGAGACAGAAGCCAATCAGGTCATCCGGGTTGTCTTAGTCTGACTCACATTCAGCCCCCTAATCTTTGCCTGTTTCTGAGGTAAATGCCTACCTCCCTGACAGGAATCCCTGTCAGGGTTCCTGATGGTCAAATAATAACAAGACTTCCTTGTCTTTCTCACCACAATTTAAATCCTGCCCCTTGTCCCCTTCTCAGACGCTCAGTAGGGAGCTTACCTCAGGACTGTGAAGGACCCTGGCGAAGTTTTGGTAGGAGTAGGTACCACTCTGTAGGATAAGGTCTCCCTCAGGTTCTAGAGTTTGCCCACTCAAGATTAGGAGTTTGTGAGCTGATGGATTACTAAGAAGATGGTGAACCTGAAATGGGAGGACAGATTGGTCACAGATTTGGGAGACCCAGGGGAAGGCACTGAAAACTCCGGTCCCCACTTCAGTAATATATGGACATGTTTCTTACTGGGATGCCCCGGAGTTGGGCTGAGGATTATGTCAGCTGGGATAGCAGACGAGATTGTAGTGACCTCGCAAAGGTAACAAGGCATCAGCCCTGACCTTACCTCTGAGCTGATGCTGTCTGCACTGGGGTTGACTAGGATGATGGTCTCTAGGATCTCACTCTGGTGGCAGAGGGTCCTCTGGCCTGAGGGAGAGACGTAGGCATTTGTATTGAGATTAGTAGGCATTAACTTAAAATGAGAAGTACTGTAAGGGGCAGGAGAGGAAAAAACAAATGATCAGAAAACAGAGTACAGGGGAAACTGAGTCCTGGTTAGCCTTAAACCCAGCCATCTAGGATACCACTAAGTAAGGTCCAGGAACTGCTTCCTCTAGCCCCTCCTTTCAGGATTTCTTCCTCCCCTCCCCCACACTAACTGACTTCTCCCTTTCCTCCATCTGCCACACCCTCTGCTGCCCAGGCCCTGCCCGGTTGCCCCAGACTGCCCTGTTGACAAGAAGCTTTTGTCCCTCTGGAGCACTAAGTTCCTGGTGCTGCCTGGGGAATGGGGGGTGGGGGCGGAGTTCAGCTGGAGGGAGGGCTCCTGGGATGACAGTCTTTACTGAGCTTTCTCTGCTTTTGCCCTTGGCCAGTAGAGGAGACAGTAGCTTCCATCTCTACAGATTTCCCCATCCTTTCCACACCCACTGCCCCATCCAAGGACAGAAGTCCTGTTCCAGACGATTTGGGAGACATGTGTCAGCTTGGTTCTTGGAGCTTTATAATTCAAGGACAGAGAGTTCCAACTTGCAATTCTGTTTTCTGACTCTGCCAGACCTTCAGTCAGACCCATGCACACCATCCGCAAGTGTTTCACACTCCCTCTCCTATCTCACCTTCACGTGCCCAGGCTTCAGAGTCGCCTAGCACACTCCCCCACTTGTCCCTCCTGAACACCTCTTGTGGATATTGGAAGTAAGTGGCTGAGTTCATTCAAAGCCAAGAAACAGGGCCAGTGGTGCTTTCTGCCAAGCCTGACACCTGAGTTTGATCCCCAGGACTGAGGTGGGGAGAGAGCCACCTCCTGCAAGCTGTCCTTTGATCTACCTATACATGCACGCATGCACACACACCCCCAAAATAAAAACAACAGCAAGCTGGGCATGGTGGTGTACACCTTTAATCGGAAGGCAAAGGTGGGTGGATTTCTGTGAATTCAAGGCCAGCTAAGTTCCAGGACATCCAGAGCTACAGAGAGAATTCTGTTCGAAAACACCAAACCAACAGGGCGGTGGTGGCGCACACCTTTAATCCCAGCACTTGGGAGGCAGAGCCAGGCGGATCTCTGTGAGTTCGAGCCCAGCCTGGGCTACAGAGCGAGATCCAGGAAAGGCACAAAACTACACAGAGAAACCCTGTCTCGAAAAACCAAAAAAAAAAAAAAACAAAACAAAAACAAAAACAAAAAACACCAAACCAAACAAAAAACACCACTACCACCACCACCACCACCACCAAAGAAGTCGAGAGTCGATGCTCAGGATGGGGAACGATGGCGTCCCCGATCCTCTCCCCAGTACTGTTCCTCCAGCCTCACACAAAACACCAAGCAGTGAAATTAGAAAGGGCTGGGTGAGACAGATTACAGAAGGATGCAACCTCCCAGGCTCACGGGCTGGCCCTCCTCCACTTCCTCCCGCTTGCAGCCACCATAGGGTTAACCTTAGAGGCTGAGCATCAAACAGCAGGAGGATACTGGGGAGGGGGTCATAGTCTGTTCCCTGAGCCCTCCTCTGTGACTCCAACTCCCTTTTCTGTCGAGCCTGGGACAAGGGTGTCTATGGCCAGGGCTTTTGTTAGGAAGAGTCTGGTGTTGAGGGTCAGGCAGACCTAGGCAGCAGAGGGCTGCAAACGCAGCTGGGAAAACCGAGGGTGCTGGAGACTCAAAGCCTATACCAAGCATGTTGGGCCCAAGAGGAGTTCAAGGGTCCTCTTCTATGAACTTGGGAATCGAGGGATACATTAAGGTCACTTCCGAGGATGAGCACCACCTCAGAGGCAGGCAGGGGCAGGACTTAAGTGGCTAGGGATGTCAACATCATTTGCCAGTCTTAAGTAGTTCAGATTTAGGAAAGCCAGGACTCCCTCAACACAAACAAGGTCACACTTTCAATTTAGGTGGAACAGAAAGAGATTTCCTCTCCAGCAATGATCTCCACTCCAGCACTTCATGGTTCCCAGTGTATCCTCACAAGACCTCTGATCCCACTTCCTGTCCTGACACAAGACCCCAGCCCTAGCCCTGGGAGCAAGTCCATTATGTCCCGAATCCCTGCTCAGGCCGAGGGGACAGCCTTGTTTCTCTTTTCTGCTCCCCAGCTCTTCCGATGAAGGGAACTGCCTTGTTTTTCCTTTATCTTTGTGGAGGACTATCTTAAGAGACTGGGGCACTTCCCGAGACCAGTGCTAGGGTCGGGGGTGGGCTTCGGGTGTGAAGCTGAGTGGGCAGGAGGGCAGGTGTCTCCGCAGTGAGGCAGAAGGGGGTTGCTCAGGCAGCTGCAGTTTGCCGCAGTGTGTGAGTGTGTGTGAGTGTGCGCGCTGAGCTCAGCCTCCAGCTCCGCCCCCACCCCCCACCCCAGCATGACAAGTCATTTTCTTGGCTGCCTCTGCATGGGGGGGTGGGGTGGGGATGGGGGTGCATACAGAGAGGGAGAAGAAACTGGCTTCTCTATTGAAGAGCCCCCATCTTGGGAGGAAAAGCACAGATGAGGTGAGGGTGGGGCCGAGACGGGGAACCCCTGGGGTTGACGGACCCGGAATGCAGGGCAGCTGCAGAAGAACCAGTGCTCTCGAGCTCCTGAGCGGCCTCAGAGAGGCCACAAAGGGGGGCTTAAAGCCCTAAGCTCCAACTGGCCACAGGGAATAGGGTGAGGGGAGCCAAAAACAAACCAGTTAGCCTGTGAGCAGGCACATGCCACGTCTTAGTGACCCATTCCTCCCTTCTCTTCCAGAGTGTTACCCACCTTCCCTTACTTGGCAAAAACTCATCCACTTGCCCTACTCATCCCAGAATAGGAGCAGCTGACCAGTGTAGTAGCTGATAACCCAAGGACCCTCCCAGAAGATACATTCCATAACAGCCCCCTTCCTCTCAGATTCTTCTGTTTCTCCTCAAAGACATAGCCCCCAAATTCCTTCTATGCCCTGGCTGCCAGGCAAAGCCTGTGGCACCACCCTCTGTTACTGCCTCTCAGCTGATGGTCCCCACCCCCACCTAGTACAGAGGTGGACTGTCACAGCCCCTGTTGGATCCACGGGCTCTGGATCCAGGCTGAACCCCAGTCAGTAATGTTTGCCTCCTCTCTCCATCTCAGGCAGCCTTCCCACCAGGCTAGCCTAGGTCCAGATGCACCAGATTTACAAGGTATCAGCTGCTCCCCATCCCCAGTCCCTAGCACAGCACCCCCATCCCTCTGCCATGACTTGCCTTCCTGTTAGGCTCTTACCCTGGGATGTAGGAGGGAGCCCCTCATGGAGGCATCGGCTCGGCTCCGGCCTTAGCCGGGTGGCTTCAGGGAAGAGTCTGCGGCACTAGGGGTGGGAGTGAGGGGGGGCTGCTTGCTGGGGAGGGCGGTGCCAGGGCGGGGAAGAGGGGCTGGTCTGTGACGAGGTACTGGAGACTTAACTGTTTCTTGGCCTGCACAGTGTCAGCATCCTGGTGCTTCTGCTTGGCCACGGGGAAGGGGAGGAATCTAAGGGGTTGTCTAGCAGTTCAAAGGGCCAGATCCATCTCTCCTGCAGCTCTGAGTACCTTCTCCCCAAATCCTGTTTAGTTAATAAATACCCTCTCAGCATCAACCAAAGGACCAGAGCCTCATGCACTGGGGCACAGAGCCAGTTATAGGAGGCAAGGGTAGCATGGGCCCTCCCCCTTCCTCTTAGAAACCATCTGCTGCCTCTCCCCTCAGATGGACCCAGAGAGTGACCTTCAGTCACTGCAAGAACAGGAGACAGAGGCTGGGGGGCTGTGAATGGAGGGGAGCAGTGTGGCGATGGTGGGTGATGTGGTAAGCTGGACCCTGTCCTGACCACATCAATGGAAAACTGGGGAGGACAAAAATGTGTCTCATTTTAGACTGGAGGATAGTGTGAAATTCTGGAGCAGACATAGTCCCCAATCCACTGGGGTGGGGCACAGGGACCCTGGGAGCTGCACGCAGGCCCGTGCTAATGCAGCATGGCTGCGAGATCGCCCACACAAGCAGCGGCTTCTGTGTCCTGGCTGTCAGGAGGCAGTCTCTGAAGGGTAAGGGAGGCTTCTGCCTTTCAGGGAAGGACCTAGGATCATCGCCTGGAGCCCCGGCTCAGGCAAAGCCTTCTTGCTATAGACCAGTCTAATATAAACTACTCTTTCAGTTAGAAATGATCTGTAGGGTGTTTGGGTCTGGACTCCTCCTTGTCGCTTTGCTGTGTCTGTCTGCCTTGATCTTGAACCTTCTTATGTTGACCTTGTGCCCTTATCTCAGCCTCTGCCTCAGACTCAGCTAAGTGCTCCAGGATTCAAAGGAAAGATCTGGAGAGCTGGAGCCAACACTCATTTTGCCCTGTGATGTTCACACTCTTACATCCCTGGCCTCTCCTCATTAACCCTCCCTGGGTGTGGTCCTCTCCTTCCTCCCTCACTGGCCAGCCCCAGCCCCACCCTTGCTCCAGGCTGCCAAGGACTGCTTTTGAAGGTCAGAGAAGCCAAAATAGTCTCTGCTCTCAGCAACCCCCAACCCCCTTAAGCTACAGCCAGAGAAGAGTAGCTGAGTCACCAGTACTCTGGGGAACAGGGGGAACAGAAGGAGAAGAACCCTTGCTCAGATCCGGGATGCAAAGCAGCAACATGGCCATATCCCCATTTGGATAGGAGAGGCCATCTGTATAGACACACACTGTGTAAACCAGGCTCAGTCCTGAGCATCATGGAGTAGTACCCACCCCCTTCCACAACTTCATTGCTCTCATTTCATCCTGCCTCCAACCTCCTGTCTCCTCTCTGCTTTTGAGGGCTCTCTCAGTGTTGAGGGCACTTTAGTAGACATTGGGCTTGAGAACAAATTTCCCAACTGAAAGCAGAATCCACCCTTGCTCTAAGCCACACACACACACACACACACACACACACACACCACACCTTGTACACAGTCACAGTTGGTTCTCCTTCTCTCCTCATCTCTATGCAGCCGCTTGTGAGTGACCCCTTGACCCTTGATTCAACTCTCCTGCAGTGAAATGGTGCCACTTTCTGAACCACACCACTAAACAAGTTGGTTAGTCTCAGAGTTTGCTTTCTGGACTAGCGAATGGGTACATTAGCGCCATCCTTCAGTCATGCTGTGAGGACTGACTTCATCTGAAAGAGTTCTCTTCCTCCCTAGAATCCTAACCTTGTGATGCACCAACATGACTGAATATTTCTTTGTGGAAGATTTCAGAATGAGTACCCTAAACCAGAATCCCAGACCAGACTAGTACTGGGGTAAACTCCGTAAACTGGGATAAATCTGAGGCAAACCCCAAACTGGAGATGCTTACAGAACGAGGCTTGACTTCTACTCTTCTCTCTCTGCCTTCCCACTTCAGATAACAGTGTAAACCTCTAAATCAGGATCCTCTGAGCACATGAATGGAAAGAGTCAGACAGAAGGACTCAAGGGGTTCTCAGCCTTCCCCTCTCCACCCCCTGTACCTCTTTCCAGCTCCAGATCTGGGGTCTTAAGTAGCCCAGACTGGTCATGGACTTGCTATGTAGTCAAGGATGATCCTTTGCCTCTACCTCCCCAATGTTGGGATTATAGGACTGCACCACCACACCAGGCTAGCCTGTGCTTCTTCAAGTCTTAGAATATCAATCCTCCCTTTCTTTCTTTTTTTTTTAAATTTTTATTTATTTATTTTGTTTTTTTTTTTGAGACAGGGTTTCTCTGTGTAATTTTGGTGCCTGTCCTGGATCTTGCTCTGTAGACCAGGCTGGCCTCGAACTCACAGAGATCCACCGCCACCCAGCCAACCCTCCCTTTCTTATAGGAGTTCAACAGTAGACATATTGACACTCAGTAGAGATGTGTCAGTGTGTCGGCCCACCATTCCCTATCCCTATTCCCTGTGGGTCTGGGGCCTTCTGCCTGTTAGGTGGGCACTCTACCACTGAGCTGCATGTTAGATGGGCACTTTACTGCCAAGCTGCATGTTAGGTGGGCACTCTACTGCTGAGTTGCATGAACTGCATGTTAGGCGGGCACTCTACTGCTGAGTTGCATGAACTGCATGTTAGGTGGGCACTCTACTGCTGAGTTGCATGAACTGCATGTTAGGTGGGCACTCTACTGCTGAGTTGCATGAGCTGCATGTTAGGTGGGCACTCTACTGCTGAGTTGCATGAACTGCATGTTAGGTGGGCACTCTACTGCTGAGCTGCACCCCAGGCCTTAAGCTAAGTTTTCAATTATCCTAGGTTTTTCTAAGTTAAGTGTTAAAAATGCTTAGAAGCTTCAGGGATTTTTAGGGGAAGGAGTAGAAGCTCTAAAGGAAGGCCCCCAAATCTCTGCTGAAGAGCACATGGTATGAGAACTACCCTTTAAAGCTTTTTACCAGACTTGACCACTAGAAGGAGCTGGGCCACTGACTATGGGGTCTCTTTTTTTCTGTATGTGTGGGGGGGGTGGGACTGTAAATGTAGAGAGGGTGAGCCCTAGTGGTAATGGCACTCTTCCTGTCACTCAAGATATATTTTGTTCCTTCATTATTTTGGCCTAGAGTGTGAAGAAATGGCGGTCTCCCTAAGGAGCAGGCCAAAAAGGTCAAGCCAGGGGTATTTAGTGTATCTCCTTGAGCCCCCCCCCCCCCCAGCTCCTGATGACTTTAGCCTGGGCAATCACAAGAGGCTGAAGGAGGAGGCAGCTTCCGCAGCTGCTCTGGGCAGACGGTGGGCAGGGACAGCTGACAGAGAAGCCAGCAGGGTGGGGCCATGGCTGCCTGAAGCTCTGCGGGTTGTTATTATTTTTTTCTTTTTCTTTTTTTCCAGGAAATTCTCCACTGTTCTCCAGGGACATAGGCCACCATGAACAAAATGTATGCTAAAAGTCAGCCTTCCTTTTGGGTGGATAGCCCCAAGCCTCTTGAGGACATCATAGCAAAATTCTGAAGCGTTCAGTAGGTGTTTCTATACCGACGCTTGTTTCCAAGAAGTGCCTGAGAATGCGTCTCCCTGCAAACCACTTCCCAAGCATTCCCTTCATCTTAATCTGAAGAATAGCTAAGGATTTTGTCTTAAGTTCCATTCATTTCTTACATTGCTTAAAGTCTTTATGGCCAAAAGGACAAGGCTAGAGCATTTGGTGTGAATTCCTAATAAAAAACAACCCCAAACATCAGTAATGAGTTTAATCCCCTGCAATTCCTTTATTCAGTCTTGCTTCTAGGAGCTTTGAGTGGTATAGTCTCTTTGGTTACTGGGAATAGTGGAGGACGTCATGACATGGGTAATTCTCAACAGAAGGGAATCTCAAAAGAGTAAGTGGCTAGTTTGACAGAAAGCCAGTCCATCAGGAAGATTTCAGCTTCACACTTTTTTTTCAAGTTGCTGCACATATTCTGAGTATAATGGAGCTTTGCTCATGTAAGCCTAGTTTTCTCCAACTTCTCAGCAGCTCATGAAAAACGATCAATGAGGAAATGACCAAAGATCTGCCAGACTGGAGGAGCAGAAAGAGGTGACTTTCTACTGTACTAGGCTGTTGAGAATTATTGACATATGAATTCTGTTATTTGATGGCAATGACTATGAGCCTAATGGAATTCACATTCTATAAAACTCCATGGAAGCAGGTCTGGTGATGCATACCTACAGTCCTAGCACTCAGGATGTAGAGACAGGAGGATAACAGGTTTGATACCATCCTAGACTATATGTCAAGTCAAGGTCAGCTTGGACTACATAGTGAGACCCTGTTTTTAAAAAAAGAAAGTTGCATGGATTGGTGTGTCAACATCTACAATAATCCAACCAGATGTCCAACACCTTTATCAAGGGACGTAGGACGTCCTGTACTCAGTAGACATCTGTCATAGAATGATAATTCCTAAAATCTTATCTCACACTTCTAGACTATTTCTCCTACTCAGCAGAAATGATCCCAGAACCAAGCCTCAAGAAATCCAGAGACCTTTGTCTCAGCCTTGATCTGATGGTGCTGATCTGCTCAGCCTTTGAGAGCAGCATTCTGCTCTGCTCTGCAGAGCTGCTGGCTAAGTGAAGAGGAAACAGAAATGCTTCCTGAAGGGTGGGCTGTGAGAAACAAGGGTCTGGGATGTTAAGCAAGGCACTCTGGAGTGTGTATAAGGGGGGACAGGGAGGCTGGGGGAAGCGGAAAGGGGGACACAGAAGAAAAGCCTGGAATTTTGCCTGAAAGTGATCTGAGCACTTTCTTAGCAGCCCTCGTCACCTGCTGTGTACAAATAACGCTCTTCTTGGAAAAATTATGTTCTGACATCATATCGTGTGTTTGAAGAGTGTACTGGGAATGTCTGGGTAGCTGTGGAGCCATTAAAAAAACAAGAACAAAAAACCCTCCCTTCTCCCCTGCTCAAACCTCCCACGAGGCCAGTTCTGCCCTGGATACTGGACCTCTCCTCTTCCAGCCCACACCCAAAGGACTGAGACAAATGACCCTAGACCTAACCTTTGACCTCTGAGGAGAAGTGAGCTAGGTGCCGGGTAATGAAGAGTCTCAACTGTTGGTTCAAGTCAAAGGACGATAAGTCAACGTTCCAGGAGAGAATCCCTGTGAAAGAAAAAAAGAGAGGGGGTTCTAGGCAAAGTCATCTGGTGGGACTGCAGAGAGCACTGTCAAGCTCCTGGAGGAGGAGCGGCGAGGAAGGGAACACCTCTAAGGAGGGTAGCTAGCACCTCTAGGTATCTCGCAACTGCTTTTTCCCCTTTGTGGGAGCCAGAGGGCAAAGAGCAGAGTTTAGACTGAATTTGGTAATAAATGAGCTTGCAGTTTTTGTTTTATTTTGCAAGGCTGTCCAGTTATGGTAGAAGCGACACTCAAGGGTCTATTCCCATATACCGTTGGTTTTCATAATGATTCCTCTAGCTAAATTAGATTCTAGATTCTCTCTCTGTGCCCCCCCTCCCTTACCTCCACCCCTCCGAGGAGGCTCGCTTCCACCCGCAGGTGGCTCCGCAGCACTGCGCCACAGGCACAGCTGAGGGAGGTGAGCTGAGGAGCCACGAAGGTCAACTCTCTCAACTTGGCTGCCAGCATTCAGAGGTTTGTGATGTGTACCCTGCGTTCAGAAAGCTCCCCTAAAGAAGAAACTGTAAGGTAGGGACATGGGCTTTTCAGGGTCTGGCGAGGACTTTCCGACGTCTAGTCGAGACACTGCGGGAAAGGGGTGTGACCAGTGGGACTCCAGGGTCTGCCCGGAGCTCTTCACGGGGTTTTCGGGAAGAATGGGCAAGCGAGATGTTGGCAGCTCGAGAGGACACAGATGCATGGAAGACATGCAGGTGACAGGGGCACAGGTCTCGAGAAGTGCACATAGAAATGGAGGCTACAGAAGTGTGCACTGGGAGATGAATGCAGATGGCGGAAAGGCACGGATGGAGTGCTGCGGAACAGCCAGGACAGCGGCTCACCTTGTTCAAGGTGGGCCCGCACGGCCCTCAGCTGACTTTCTGTTCCGATATCGCCGATCACGATGAGCAAGGAGTATTTCCGCAGATCCCAGCGCGCTGCGGCCACCGCGGCACCGGCCTCGCACAGAGGCTCCGCGGGGTTCTGAGCCGGGGATGCGCCGGGGCTCCGGAGCCCCAGCTCTGGAGTTGTCTCCATGGCAACGCTGCCAGGCCGCGCAGTCCGGGCCTCGGTCGCCATGGAAACTCCCGCGGAGTGCTAGGCTGGCTGCGTCCGCTGCGGGGAGAGTGCGCGCGGTTCTTAAAGGCCGGCGGCAGGAGCAGCTCATTGGCCATTGCCTGTCTGGGGGCGGAGCCAAAGCGCCGCATGGGCGGGGCCGGGATGCAGTAGCTGTGGCTCTGCGCACCGCTCTGTGATGGAGTGGCAGCTGCAGTCATCCACCTGCAGTTTTCCAGATCCAAGTTTTCCCCTCCGACTTGGGCTAGGGTAGGGGCTCTGCAGGACCCAGCAGAGGGCGGAGTCCACGGCCTCCGCGCTGAACAGCATCTAGTTAAAATGGGTCTGTGATGAGCACTGTGTGGCAGTTCTGCAGTCTAGCCCGAACCATGGGGAGCCATCTTGCCCCTGGCTCGGAGTTTCTATAGTGGTCTCTATCTGGGTGTTATCGTTGTCTGGATTTTTTTTTTCTTTTCTGTTCCCCCCCCCCCCCTTTGTTACCTGCTAGGGTCTAGGTCGCCAACCTGGGTTTCCCTGTCCTTGCCCCGAGCTCTGGGCGTGGTCAGGCAGGTTGCGCAGTATTGAAGGGGACAGGATGACCTTCCTGCCCTGAGTCCCTAGTGAGTTGTTATTCCAAGGATAGTGGTTGGCTAGTCTCCATCTCTGCTGAGTGCAATGAGCTCAGACTGCAGCATGGAGGTTTTGAGTAAAACCCAGGAAAGAACTTCCCAACTACTAGTGATGTGACACAGTGGATAACCTTAGGAGGCGGTGCAGTTAAAGTACAGAACTGAATAAATACTCTCTCCCTTTCCCTCTCCCTCTCTCCATCTCTCGCTCCCCTCCCCTTGCCACCACCCCAATTCCTCAAAGTGTCTCCACCACTACAGCATCTCTTATCCTGATTAATTCTGTTGTATGTATCAGACAGAAGACCTGTCTCTAGGCTCCAGCAATACTTGCTTTTTCTCCCATTTACCTTGCACTTTGGAGATGGTAGAAGAAAAGAGGGGCTGGGGAGATGGCTAAGTTGATAAAGTATTACCCTTGCAAGCAGGAGGCCCTGAGTTCAGATTCTCAGAACCCTAAAGAGCCAGGCACAGTGGTGTGCACTTGTAATCCCAGAGATGGTGAGGTGGGAGGGAGAGACTGGTTGGTCCCTGGAAGCTTGCTGGACAGCTAGCCTAGCCTCCCTGCTGAAGTTCCAGGCCCATGAGAGACCCTGGGCCTGGAACTTCAGTAGAGGGTGTCTGAGGAACAACACTCCAAGTTGTCCTATCACACTCACATGCACACACATGAAATCCCACTCCCCACAAAGATAGAAAAGAGTGAGATAATACCTGATACAACAAGGCTGCCACTGAGCCATGCTCTGATTGTTAAGTACCTCACAGAAAATCCTGGCCCTATCATGAAACATATTATAGCTAACCAGCCAGTCCATACTGTAAATATTTTAGACATGGCTGTGAAAATCCTTTTTGTAGCTGAGACAGGAAAACAGTGCTGTCAGGACATCAGGTGGTAGGGTGCCTCTTCACACACACACCGCCAGTTGCAGATCTGAATCTGGAAAAGGGCATGGGAAAATGTGCAGTCCTTTTCTACTACAATCATAAAGAGTAGCACATGAAGCAGGGAGCCAGAATGGATTGTGGGGAGAGGAAGGGAACAGTTTCCATAGCAACCGTAGAGATGAGGCTTTTAACAAGCAAAGGGTCCCTCTGTATAAGGGACAGCGGCAGTTAAGTACAGAGTCTGCTTCCAGTAAGTCTCACAGAGATTAGACAATAGACGCAAATGGTACAGGAGGAATCACACACAGATTAGATGGTAGGGGCAGAAATGTAGGACTCTGATTTCAGACCCTGCTAGAATCAAGTCTTAGTAATTATGGCTGCAAATGCAGCCTGTGATGATGTGTTCTGGATAAGTAAGTAGTCAGTGAGTCCCTTTGCCAAAGGCAGACAATGTCATAGAAAGATTCGCTCCATGTATCTCTTCATCATCCTCTTCTGGGTGATGTTTCCATTACTATCATTATAGCATCAGAAAATGTTTGAAAAGCTGGGTGTAGTGGTGGAGTGTGTCTGTTGATCCCAACACACAGGAAGACAAGGCGGGAGGATTGTTAGAGTCAAGGCCAGACTGGGCTACATAGTGAGGCCCTGTCTCAAACAAGCAAAATTCCATCCGTTTTTCAAGACAGGTTTTCTACGTGTAGTTTTGGTGCCTGTCCTGGATCTCGCTCTGTAGACCAGGCTGGCCTTGAACTCACAGAGATCCACTTGGCTCTACCTCCTGAGTGCTGGGATTAAAGGCGTGCGCCGCCGCCGCCCAGCTAACAAGAATATATTTTAAGTGTTAAATTATACATATAACAGTTGCACCAAGTGCTCTGTAAAGAAAGCTGGAGTGTTTTTGCATGTATGCTCCAGATTTTTTTCTTTTTGAAATGATCTTCCTATATAGCCCTAGCTTGAATGAACCCACTATGTAGACTAGGCTGGCCTCAAACTCAGAAATTTACCTGTCTCTGCTTCCTGAGTGCTGGGATTAAAGGTGTGCTCCAAGATGTCTGGGCAGGTTTTTTTTTTTTAAATGTGTGTGTGTGTGTGTGTGTGTGTGTGTGTGTGTGTGTGTGTGGTGTGTATGAGCACATGGGTTTGGGTAGCCATAGAGGTCCCTCCCACAAAAAAAAAAAAAAAAAACCCCTAAAAAAAGTGGTATTATAGGTGGTTGTGTGCTGCCCAGTGTGGATGCTAGGAACGAACTCTGGTCCTCTGCAAGAGCAACAATCATTCTTAACCACTGAATCATCTCTCCAGCCCCTGTACCCCAAAATTAATTATTTTATTTATTTATTTATTTATTTATTTATTTATTTATTTATTTATTTATTTATTTATTTCTGAGACAGGTTTTCTCTGTGTAACAGCTCTGGCTGTCCTAGAACTCATTTTGTAGACCAGGCTGACCTCAAACTCACAGAGATCCCCTGTGTCTCTGCCTCCTGAGTACTGGGATTAAAGGCATATGCTGCCCACCACCCAGCTGCCCCAGGATTTATAATGACAGAAAACATATATGGGAAATACTTAGAAAGCTAAATAAAGAAGAGCAGGGTTTGGTGGCACACATCTGTCATCCCAGCACTTGGGAGTTAGAAACAGGGAGATCGGGAATTCAAGGTCATCCCTTTTACATAGCAAGTTGAAGGTTACTCTGTGCTTCATAAAAGACCCTGTCTCACAAAACAAGTAAAGACGAAGTACCTTTTAAAACAAGAGGTCTACCTGTTTTGTGTCTTAAGTTTAAATTCTGCTTTGGCAGAAGTCACATAGAAAAAGTATGTTACTCAAAGGCCCATCTCTTGGTGTGTGGTGGTACAGGCCTTTAATCCTAGCAAAAGCAGGTGGACCTCTGAATTCAAAGCCAGCTTGGACTACATAGTGAGTTCCAGGCCAGGCAGGATTACATAGTGACACTCTGTCTTAAAACAAAAGCAAAGCAAAGAACAAATCACAGACCCAAAGGATTATTGGGAACCCGTGATATTTGCAAATGTAAGGTACATACAGTTGTTCTAGGTGACTGTGGAGCCCACTTTAGTGTCTTATTTAACTATGGACCCCTTCACCCATCACAGATGATCTTATAGGACTCCCCCATGACAGACGTAGGGTACAGCTAATGCCTTTGAATTATGTGTGTCGAAAGGCCATTGACTCGTATAAAGCATCTCTGAGGGTCCACCACTGAAGGAGAAGTTCACTAGTGCAGAGGAGGAGGAGGAGGAACACACTAGTACAGACTTTTCCTTAGGTGTGCGGTGGCCTAGGCACAAAGCACAAACTGGAGGACCGGGGAGATGGTTCAGTCCACGAAGTGCTTTCTGTAAGCCCGGGAGTCAGAGTTTAATCTCTACAACCCACATGAAAAGCCCATCATGGTGGTATGTGCTCGTAACCCCAGCACTTAAGGAGGCAGAGATGGAAGGATCCTTGGGTTTTGCTGGTCAACCAGCTTAACTTAATTGACAAGCTCCATGTTCCAGTGAGAGACACTGTCTTAAAAAACAAAACAAAACAAAAACAGAGTTCTGGGGGTGCTGTAGAGATGGGCCAGGGGTCAGGAGACTGAATAATCTTTCACAGAACCAGGGTTCAATTCTAAACATCTACATAGTGACTCACAACTATCTGTAACTTCAGGGGACCTCTGTGGGCACCAGACTTGCACATACTGTATAGACCGACATACATGCAGACATACACACTAGATAGATAGATAAATTAAAAGCAAACAAACAAGGTAGACAGGAGTCCTGCCCTGAGTAGTTTTATGCCCACTTGACATAAGCTAGAGTGGTTTAGGAAGGATTTCAATTAAGAAGATGTCTTCATAAGATTTCCCTGTGGGCAAGTCTGTGGTGCTTGTCTTAATTAGTGATTGATATGGGAGGGCTCAGCCATTGTTGGTGGTGCTGCCCTGGGCAGGTGGTCCTGGGCTGTGTAAGAAAGCAGGGTGAGCAAGTCTGTAAGCAGCACCCCTCCATGGCCTCTGCACCAGCTTCTGCCTCCAGGTTCCTGCTCTGCTTCAATTCCTGTTCTGACTTTCCTCACTGGTGGGCTGTGATTTGCAACTGTAAGCTGAAAAAAAAAAAAAAAGAAAACCCTCTTCTCCCCAAGTTGCTTTTGGTTATGGTGTTTTTCAGTGCAATAGTAACCGTAACTAAGAAAGTCCTCAGGAACACACCTGAGGTTAACCTCTGGACTTCACACATGTGGACATATGCACATTCACCAGCACATCCACACATGTTCCACACACAGAATAAGTGGTATGAAAGCTATTATTACTTTGGGTATGTTTAAACCAATTAGGGAAATTACAGTCAGGCCTCCACCCTATACCAGTACATAGTGATGACTTAATTGATAGATAAATCAAGAAGATGGAAGGGGCATCGTGCTAAGGTTTTTCTGAAAATAATCTCATGCTTGGTAGTTAAGATATTGAAGCTGTCCTCATGAGAAAAGCAGAGCTTTATTCTAATTAACTAGACTCACTCTGAATTGTGTGTGTTGGTGGGAAAGGGAAGCGTAAGTCCAAGCTTAAGGTCTCCACAGGACCGAAGCCAGTTCTGGCAGTTCTTACATGAGAGATGCCTGCTTCTCTCTGACTTCTGTCCTGCCGAGTGTCATCAGTTGTTCTGGGGGCTGAGCTCATGGGGCAGAACTTCAGCCTGCTCTGCTAGGTGGCACGGTCTTATCAACCAAAATATCCGAAGGGAGCTCAGATTCCCCGCCTGTGCTGGATTTGGTTCTGCCTGGAAAGCATTCTTTATACAGAGAGAAGAGTGTCAGGTTACAGGGTTGCTGCGTCAGAGGCTTATCCTTGGCTTTGGGGAAAAATACCATGACCATAATGCATACCAGCAGTCACAGGGTCACCTTCTAGCATGAACAGATGGCTGGTCTGTAAGGACCTGGACTCAAACCCTAAAAAGACACAAGTTAATCTCTGACAGATTGGGGTGAGAAGGAACTTTGCTTTTTTTTTGTTTGGTTTTTGGTTTTTGAGACAGGGTTTCTCTGTGTACCCCTGGCTGCCCTGGAACTCACTCTGTAGACCAGTCTGGCCTCAAACTCACAGAGATCTGCCTGCCTCTGCCTCCCGAGTGCTGGAATTAAAGAGGACCTTTGCATTTATTCCTATGTCTGGCCCCCAGAGCAGGCCCTTAATAAATATTTACTGAATAATTTTCCTAATTATGATTCGCTCACATAAGTGTATGGGTAGAACACTAATTTTCTCTTTTTCTTCCAGAGCATTGTGGAGGAAAAAAAAAATGAAGACATTTCCCTTTTCTCTTTCCCTACAGGAGTGGTGTAGGATCACATAATCTTATTTGGGGGGAATCTACATACTGATTTTCATAGTTGCTAGGTAATTTACATTTTCACCAACAGTGTATAAGCCCTTCTAAGCCCAAACATGAACACAATGGCCATTCTGACTGGGGTGGGATAATTGTGTGTGTGTGTGTGTGTGTGTGTGTGTGTGTGTGCGTGTGTGTGTGTTTTCTCACCTTTCATCTTGTTTGAAACAGAGGTTCTTGCTGCTGCTGCTGCTGCTGCTGCTGCTGCTGCTGCTGCTGCATGTGCCAGGCTAGCTAGCCTGCGAGTTCCTGGGGACTCTCCTGTTGCTCTCTTCCATTTTACCCTAGGGGTAGTGGAATTAAAGACACTTTCTACCCTGTCTGGGTTTGTGCAAGTTCTGGGGATCTAAACTCAGGCCCTGGTGCTTGCATAGTGAGCAATTTCCCCACTCCAACAGCGCTCCACTCCACTCCAACTTTTGTTTGACAGGGTTTTGCCATGTAGCCCAGGCTAGACTTGAATTCATGAGCCCCTTGCCCCTCTGCCTTTCTAATATTAAATTGCAGGCTTGAGCCAAAATGCCTGGCTCCATCCTCTCCTTTAGTCTGAGAAAAGCTGTTCTTTAGACAGGGCACACTTAAGGGCTGTCTTTGTGGTGTTGGAGATGATGTGTCTGGTACAGCTTAGTTTGGAGGCCATGACTATGTGAGTCAAATTTTGCACATACACCACCCTCTCCAGAATATTCATAAAGTGTGTTTCTGTTCTTTCAGAGAGTGCGTGGGTTGAAAAAATTATTCCTTTTTGGTATCACAAAATCACAAGCACTTTTTCTCATCAGTTATTTTTTTGAAGATCCTTCATCAAAGCAATTAGTAGCCTTACCACTGTTAGGTAGTTATCTACCTGCAGAATAAGATGCTATGAGCTCAACTAATAACAAACACT